>NW_026856367.1:0-155078 GCF_026571515.1 Ruditapes philippinarum
ATAGCAATACCATTACGACAATGCGACAGTTCTATGAAGACAATACAATGCCGACGATACGATATTTGCAACAAGTTAGTTACGATGGCGATAATGCAATGGTGGTGAAAAGATATTGGTATCGTGATGTCGACATCACAATATCGATTTATTGCATTGTCGCCCTTGTACTATCGCACTGATATAACCACGATTGTCCTTATGATATTCCGTGTATCACATATTGAAAAATAAACTTGTGACATTTGTGATTCGCCTGTTTAAAAATTCTCAATTTTGCTTGTGACGTTTGTGATTGGCATTTTTACCCGATTTTGGTCAATCACATTCGTCACAAAAGTCATTTGTGACGAATGTGATCACATTCGTCACAAATTCATAAAAACTTGTGACGAATGTGATTTGTGACACATGTGGCCTAACAGTGCTTTATAAAGAAGTCATTATACATTGTTTAGGTTTAAGATTCTGTTGGTCTCGTACACATACTCGTTCTCGCCCTGCATTTATTCAATAATTGAACACTTTAATATCTTGTTAATAATTAAATACGCAATGATTTGCGCGTTTGTTAAACTTGTGCTTTGAGGCTTTAAAAACATCAAAATGGTTATCATAGATACCTATTTTTTTACCTAAAATAACAAAATTAAATAAATCAAAATACAAAGATCACAGTTATTTCTTTATCACAGTCTTTACCATATCTTAGTAATTAAAGATCCTGTATGTTATAATTAAGATTGTTACCATACTTCAGTGAAATTTTATATATGTATATAATAATGCTTGTAAAACAATTTTCAAACATCGAGGAATATGTTAAATACGTACTGCAAATATTTGTCCACATTATATGTAATCATTAAAATATACATGTATGCATTCATTTCTTATGAAGAATTTGACTTACACTTTATAGAAAATATATTTTTGGTTATCTTCCTTTATGAAATGTAAATTCGGTAATATCTTTACAAATAATGCTTTTTGGAACTTACAATTTTAATAAATCTTCATTTGAGGATTATATTTATGATATAAAACCATAAAAATTGACTTACAGGATCTTTAAATGACATTATAATAATAACAATTATACAAGAAGGAGTCACAGACAGTAAAATCCCCCGCCGAAAAGGAGGAAATTCATTTCAAAGGGGAAGTAACCCTTACATACATGTAAAAATCCAAGTGATGACACTCGTGAAAATTAATGAAAAAAATTAAAAAAACAACAACAGCAAAGATGCATTAAAGTGAACACTTCTGGCCCTTATGATCTGCTATTCACCTCTATTAAACATGTTCAATATAAAGTTTCAAGTTTATATCTCAAATACCTTTAGAGGTATGGTCCTTGCAAACTAATCATAGTGAATACAAAAGAGCAATAACTCCAAAACTGGAGAGTTGTCATTCCTGTTTGCGGTATTTTACTTTATTGTAATCTATCCTCCAGTAAAGTTTCAGATAATTTGATCTTTAATGACATATGTCCAAACATTAATGCAAAAAAATGAACAAAAGAAAATTACTTCAGAGAGCTATTATTCTGGTGGTTTTTGAATAATCCTCCTCACTGAGATATGTCCACAGTTGGTATCTAAAATATTTGTTCCAACTATATATATGTATCGTATTCTAAAAATGCTGGTTCATTGAATTCTAACTGATTACATGAATATACGAACTTGAATATAAAGATATATTTAAAAGATAAAAATATCTTAACACAGCAATGTGCTTTCAAAATTTGTCCGAGTGGGAGCATCTCTGGAATCGAGTCCAAGCGGGAGCATTTTCAAATTTTATAAAAAGAATTAAGAAAAACTGACTTTGAATAGAAATATTTGAAACCAATCTAATATAAGGGGTAAACATGACTCGGTTTATGTTCCGGTACGTGAAAAATAACGTTCAGGAAGGTTTTCAACCTTATTTCTTATATGTTTTGTGAAAAGTCTGAGTGGATGCATTCAGAGAAAAACACTTATCCCGTTTTCAGGCCTAAATCAGGCAATGAATCTATAAACTTTTTTTTACAATTATCTCAAGGTCTGTAGCCATTCTTTGGTGCGCTACATGATTATTTGATACTATTTCGTTTTCTTATAACAAAATACATGTAGTATTTTACCTTCGAGTCGACGGAATTTCTGCCAAAAATGGTCCGAGTGGAAGCGTTCAGCAGGTGCGCGATGACGTAGTATCCTACCATTGATAACTGTACACACAAAATCTTTCACCATATAAACGTTTGATTTTGTCACAGACTAGCATCTACCACAATTCAATACTTACAAAAGAGTTTGTTTTGTTTTTTAGGAAAATGACATAACTGTATTCATGAAAGTTTACAAGATATT
The DNA here is from genome assembly GCF_026571515.1 of Ruditapes philippinarum. Taxonomy (NCBI): domain Eukaryota; kingdom Metazoa; phylum Mollusca; class Bivalvia; order Venerida; family Veneridae; genus Ruditapes; species Ruditapes philippinarum. Next base: position 2,370 of record NW_026856367.1, read on the forward strand.
AACTTTTATCACATTTAATTATGCAACAGATTAGCATCTTCCACAATTCAATACTTGCAATTTAAGAGTTTTTTTTTTAGGAAAATGACAAAACTGTATACATCAAAGCTTACAGGATATTAACTTTATCACATGTCAATACTACAACAGATCAGCATTTACCACAATTTGATACATACCACAGATTAGCCACGCAATGGTGAACTTAAATGCAATAACCCCTATCGCTTTCAACACTTTTCGTATCTTACCCATCTTCTCTTCAGAATCAGGGAAATCTTTCTTTAAATACATCTCTATTATAGAGAAGACGGTCGCGAATAGAAATGGGACGACTCCTCCAACGATTAGGTATATAGGTATTAGCTTTTGTATAGGACAATCGTCTAGGTAAATAGCCCCTGAAAAAAGGGTAGATAGATATATGTACCTCTGAAAGTTGTATTAAATGTCGGATAGTAACATTAAGGAAATAAGAAAATTTACATTTATTACGATGTGTGCACGCGATATGTTTTACGAAGCCACACGCTGGATACCGGTATTTTGTGCGCACACGAAAGCTAGTACGTGTGAAAATGCGATAGTGAAACATGGCCACGCAATAGCTACGTGCGCACGTGAAAGCTGTTACATGGCTGCGTAAACGTAATACCTATCGCGTGACCACGTGATACTGTCCAAATTATCGTGTGCGCATGTGCTCTTAGGCTATTAGGAATGGGACTCTCCTCCAATGATAAGGTATAAGTAGGAAAAGAAAATAGCCGTAAAAGACCCCCACCTACCCCCTTCAAAACGATGTAAATATGTAACAGAATGAGCATCGAAACAGAGGCTGATTTGTACGAGGGGACGTAGCCTCCGAGTATTAATCAGGTTGCCAAGTGTTTTGATGTTATTTCTCTTTTGTATCATATTCAAACATAAAATCACGCTCCCGGTTGTCACAATATGAAACCCCGGAGGAAATGTTACCAATGAACGAGCATCTGCATATGAAATTTCTGTCGCTTTCCCTTTCTCTGCCGTCACAATAAGTAAACCATAGCAAAAAATGAGCCAATCAATGGCCATGCTCCGGAGTGCGGGTAACTAAAATACATGCACTCCAGTTAACGCACGGTGCCTGTATGTGTATACGATTTAACTTAGACACATTTTCAACAGTAAGGTCCCCTATGATACAACTGTAAAGGAGCATAAAAGAAAGGTATATGGCAGTAAAAACTGTAAGATGACGTAAAGATAGTAACATAACTTATAAGTCCCGTCTTCTGTTATTTAAGCCCAATTTGGACACAGTCGTTCTCCCTCATGTATGAGTGTTTAAAAATGCTTTAAAAACATTTAATTCCTAAAATGTTATTATATATAGTTTCTTACCCATGACGATCTTGGCGATATTTAGGCCGAAAAAGACGAAGACAATAAGTACAACCACAATTTTGACAACTGAAAATTAAAAATGGGACAGCGTTAGTGGTGAAAGCGTCTAGGGCTATCACAATGTAAATTAGAATTATGCTCACCCCTAACACACCCGCGCGTGCGCACCACACACGCACACCCACACACGCATATACACGCACGCACACATGCACATACACATACAAAGAACTGAAATAAAAGTTTTCACATTACTGGGTTGTTCGGTCAATGAAAGATTTAATGCAGAAAAAAAAGAATAAAAATAATAAATTGATGCCACAAAAAGAAGAAAAAGAATTTTGAACCTTTCAATTTTTTTTCTCCGAAGAGGCTGTCTGTAATTCCATGACCTTGACCTTTGCCTTGACCTTGACCTCGGCCTTCACCGCTACCAGCTCCGATACCCATTCCAAAATCTGAAAACAATATTGTTCTATTTTATCTGAAACAACAATAACCTTAAACAAGACTGTATTTTATTAGTTATGAAGATTTATAAACGGTTGATTTAATATATTAACCGAGTCTCTATGCATGTGCTATATTGCAAACTACCGATATATTAAGTAGATGTAATAGGTAAGATTATTAAAATTCCAACACAAACTTATTTAAGTTATCTGTACTATTGTACGTAAAGACATGAAATTTACATGTATACCGACTTTTTTAAGCACTTTTGAAAATAGAATTGATTTTATAAACCGCGTCTGTACTTAAGCAATGAAAGAAAATCAATAAGCAACAGTTTAAGGCAGACTTATTAACTTACTAAGCGCCATGTGTTAAAAATAGATATCTAAAATGAAGAAAGAAGATATGAATAAATACTTACATAAGAATTATTAAGATCCCTTAACAGTATAAAATATAAAATGGTTCAGTATTGTCATGTCTCCAAAATATAAATAACGTTCGTTGTTATTGTTATTTCTTAAACGTGTGTGAATTTGAATTTCAAGAGTTTATATATAGATGTTTGATCATCGCAATTTACTACAATCAATGTTATAATGTCAAAATAAGCCGTATACACAGTATTAATACTATTGACAACGGTATTTGTTGTATACACTATAATTATAGTAGGGTCAATTTTACTTAACCGATATTCCATGTATTCAGGTAGTAAATTAAATATCTGACGTGTATTTTAAGATCAATATCTTTTAGAATACTAGAACTTTGGTCTGTGAATCGGTGTTTTAAAAAACTCCTATATACATTATACATGTATACCAATATTATCATTTAACATGTGCTGTATAGAATGGTAGGGCTTTAAAGCAGCATGCCTCCAGATTAATGCTAATGTGTTTGAAAGTAAAATATTGTGATAACAGAGAAAGTAATTTACATATCGCAAACGGCACTTACAATCCATTTAAATTACCAATATACATAAATACCTCCTACCCCATAATTAACGCAGTAGAATTATAGTGATTGATACTGCAAAACCAGTCATAAAACGCACATAACATGTAAATAATTAATTAAATACTGAATATTTTTACTGTTCTTAATACATTTTTCTAAAGATTGAATTTCTTAAAATATTTTGGCTCATCTGGAGGCGTGCAGCTTTACAAAAAAAGTTTGAAAAACATAGCATAATCTAAAGATGACATGTTTGAATAGTTTTAATGGTTTAGGTATTATTGGTAACTACTACTGCTGCTGCTGCTACTTATGTTAATAATGATAATAATGTTTATAATAATAATAATGATGATGATAATTGACGACGAAAATGATGATAGCATATTTATTATTGCTATAATGATAATGATAATGATGACTATTCATTATTGTTATTATTATTTTGCAGGTATTGCGGCTATTAATAGTGATTATGATGATAAAGATGGTATGGTGATGATGATGGTGATGATGATGGTGATGTTGCTGTTGTTGTTTCTGATGCTGATGCTGCTGCTGCTGATGATGATGACGATTATGTTGTTGATGATATTGTTGTTGATGATGATGATGATTGTGGTGGTGGAAATGATATTGTTGTTCGTGTTGTTGCTGTTGTTGTGGTTGCTGCTGCTGCTGCTGTTGTTGTTGATGATGATGATGATGATGATGTTGTTGTTATTGTTGTTGATGATGATGATGCTGCTGCTGATGATGATGATGATAACGTAGAAATATTGCAACAATTGTGCAAAAGTAACACAATTATTCATTTCTGTAGGAATCAATATATTTTATACTTAATCAAAATGAATTAACGCTTATGGTTGCTGGAACATTATATTTTAAAGCTCAAATATTTCCAGGATACTGCTTGTTTTTCAAAATCTTCCGTGAGAATGACGACCTGGCTTGAGTATTAAGGCGATTGTTGAGTATTTTGGCGTCCTTCAATACAATAACTCATATATTACATTATACCTTTTAATATTCGGTGCACCTTGCTTCCTACTCATGTCATATTACATTCAAACTGGCAGATAAAATGAGTCCGAGACCATTTTTTTGAGGTAACGCCGATTGCGTGAATGATGTACCGAAGCAACACTGGTTACCCTATAAGAAGTACATGTATTTGATCTGCTTTATTTTTAGGTCAGACTATAGTATTTTCCCACATACTAACATTATGAAAAATTGTTCCTAATCCTATCTTAAAGGAACTCCATCGAGTTTGAAAGGCATAAAAACATTGTAATTTCTTATAATTAAGACAAGATGGGGAAACATTTGCAGAAGATAATAAGAAATTTATTAAGAAATATATTTAAAATTGTATTTTGTACTGTTCTTAGCGAAATTTGATTTAAATGCATTACAACGCTTTTCAATTTTTGGTCGTTTTACACAATAAGAATAATCATTCTGGAAAAACGGAGTGAGCGGGTGATCTGAAATTTTACCTGCATCAAACAGAACATTAATCCCTAAAAATAATTCCAGTCCTATCATGTCAAAAACCATCGGTGCAGTCCCTTTAAAATTGAGTTTTAATTTCCTTCATTCAAATTTCTGCTGATCACAGGACTGGAATATACTTTTTTAATGAATATATCCAAGTGACAAATCATCATCCTTGAAACCTAATGAAATATTTTCTTTAGTTCAAATTAGTTTCTAAATTAATTTTCATACATCCGATTTTCATCCAACCAGCTGATGCCCCATTGAACCTTACGGTTTTTCCACTTTGCACTTTTCCAGCCAATAGTTACCAGCCAGATTGACAATCGGAACTCCTCGGCTGTTATTCATAATTGGCGGAAAAGGCCGAGAAGGTGCGGTTGACAGTTTGACAGATGTCATATCAAAACAAAGTTTAAAATGCGTTATTATACATATGTTGTTATTGTAAGGTTATTGTATTAGCTCCTTCAAAACGGTAGTCCCGTATGAACTCTTAAAGTAAACCTCTTACTGGCAATATTAGTAATGTTGGTTAAAATATCATATCGTGATGACCGCCTCCGTGGTCGAGGGGTTAGAGTCGATGACTTCTAATCCAGTTACCTCTCTGGCGTCAGTTCGATCCCCGGGAGATGTTTTGGTAGTTAAGCACGGAGGAAGGAAGCCTAGTACTGGTTTGGAAACTACCCGCCTATATGACTTAAATACTGTTAGGAAAAGGCGTAAAATGAAACAAACAAACAAACATGTCGTGTACCCTTATTCATTTCTTGTATTTGATTAACTTTCATATATTTTGGTCCGTTTCCTTACCATGTCAATTGTTTCGACCGCTTGCCCCTCTCTCTGTAGGTTACATTCCTACCAGGGAATTTGGACTCTTTCATGTGCGTAAGCTATTCAACAAGCTTACGGAACGCCGGTGATTTTACTCCTGAAGTAGCGCAATCGTACCTGAGATAATGCACGAAGGAGCACCTAGGCACCTTCCTCCAACAGTAAAGCTGAAAAGCCAGCATATGACCTCTATTGTGTTGGTACGGCGTTAAACGAAACATAGATTCCGCATTCCTTTACCCTGCTTATTTTCACATTATTGTGTTACTTGATAACAAGGTGTGGTTCGAATCACGGCCAGGTTACATATTTTTCGGCCGAAGGCCGTCTGATTTCACCTTGACTTCCGCTAAAATTAACAGTAAAGAAATGAATATAGGCAGAATTTTCATTGGTCAGTTTAACAATAATAGCCTGTTCGATTGATACTTTAGAAGAACCGGATATAAGACGATTGAAACGAACTTTCGACTAATTTGCAGTATCTACCAAATCTTTGTTTTATTATAAATTCCTATTCAAATCAAATTCCATTTTGATTAAAATCAAATAATGTAAGTGATATTGTTTAAATCTAAGATGACAATTAATGGGGAAAAACATTGCGGGTAATAATGAACTGAAAGGACGAATAAAATGTTCTGTTTGCGGTTCTCATGGTAAGCCTGCGTCACATTACACTCCGATTAGGTTTACGATGGGGTACCGATGTCTGAACTTGCTGAAATTGCCAATTTGTTTAATGTCTCCGGTCGGTGACCCTCCGGTGACAAGTGACCGGTGGGGCACCGTACAGGTAATCGGAGAATTTTAGTGCAGAGTTATTTTCTTTCGGCATCCGGTACATCGCCAGTTCACCGTGGCAGACACGGTAAAATACCCTCCGATACCCGGCCGGACACCTTTTGTTATCGGTTACAATTTTCACCTCCTGGGCACCAAATATATCTCCAGTTTCCGAGCGGTATATGAGCGGTCACCGAAGGCGTCTCGACAGGTTACTGACCAGGGCCCGGATAGACGCAGTACGTTGCACGTATGGTCTTAAGGTGTCCGTAAGGATAACGTTAGGGTAATTAAACAGACCTTACGGCAGGTAAAGCCTTGGACTGTGAATTAGGCGACCCGTGTTCAATTCTTGGACAACGGTGAAGGTCACTTCCGTTGTACAAAAGTTATCAGTACCTTGCGAAAGTGAAAGAGATTATTACTGTTTAACTGCTTGTCCAGGAACGATACGGTGGCTGAACTGTGCTTTGGTATGTTTATTCAAGTTGGCTTACTGCCATCAAGGTAAATCATAAATATCACCATCATTCTCTCATCGGCCAGCGTGTAGAGCTGAATCCCTTAAATCGCTAGATTTGTAATTTGGACAATGAGGGTTCGATTCCCGGGATGACCAACTGAAATTACTAGTAATCTTTCAGACGAGACTTTAAAGCAAAGTCCCGTGCTTAAACACTTGGATAGGTTAAGAAGAAGGAGAAGCTTGTTTGGTGTACTGCTTGGCTCCTTGACGGTGGTCATCCTGTGTTGTTGGATAGTGTCGTGGTTGCGTTCATTGAATGCCGCCTTCCTTATTGGTCTTGATTCTCATATTTTTCTGGCATCTTGCTATCTGTATCTTACACTGTCCTCCAAAATCTAAAACGACTAATACTCTTCTGGAGGACTCGCCTATACGGCCAACCGATGGCGAGTATTAAGAAACTCAATTACACACACATACTAGTATTCTCTCAGTTTTCACACACGTCAGAGGTTTCTTAAAGTTTTCAAGTTTCATTTACAATCTTTTATGGAAAACTTTGATTTCAGAGAGTAATGTACCTTCCAAAACAGAAAGCAAAGAAGGGGTGGGGAAGAAGGCAAGGAAAAATGCCAACAAAAGAGGGGGGGGAGTGAATAACAGCCGGAAAATGGGATAGCATGCCATTCGAATACCGTCCGACAGCCGACCAGATATCATACGTATACTTTACCGTCACCGTACGATTGTTGCAAGATAACGGAAGGCAATTAGACATTTATCGAACGGTAGTCTGCCGGTTACCTTTAGAATATCGACCGGTGTCCAGAAGGAAAATGCTAAGGGTTTTCACCGGGTGACTGGGCGAGTACCCTTCGGAAACCGTCCGAATAACTAATGGACCACAGAGGGAGAATGGCCGCCCACTTCTTCCCGGTCATGACTGAAATGTTTCTCTCCGATCTCAAATTATCAACGGTGTCCCATCGATCCCTCTATATCGGCCGGTCCCCGCTTTTAATGTGACGTAGGCATAAGTAGTAACTTATCCTATGCAAGTTTACAAGTTTGACTTCGGCCGAGTAACTTTTTAAAGATACTTCTTGTTTAGCATGTTATGTTTGGCATTCAACATGGAATAATGATGTAATACATCTCTTAATGTCAAGAAACACTGACAATCATTTTCAATATCCATAGAAAATTCCATGACGAATTTCAATATACACAAATGTAGTTGGAGAGTGAATAACTGCTCCCTAATTAGGGTGGAAAATGTGTAAGAAGCCGGAGAGCTCATTCGGGAGAGCCACGGAACAGTTTTCCAAGGATCTCGCTCAGGTTCCACATTTTTAAATACATGTATGAAATTTTACTTCATAGATGTGCTAAATCAATAGGAAAGAGTGTGGCGCCGAAGATTTCATCATGGTTAATCGATAGCGAGATGAATGCAGAAATAAACAAACACATGAATTTTTAAGTAACATATATAAAAATAACAATACAAAAACTCGGTTTTAAATTTTAGGCGGTGAATTCGTGATTATGCGAGTATGAAAAAGCGGTTGAGAAAAATATTGAGTTGTGTCCAACCTATAACAAATGTAAAATGGCGATTTTGGCAAAACACCCGGTGAGCAATATCTCGTGCTTTCAACAAGCCATGCCAGCAGAAACTATTTCAACTTATGAAGACGAAAGTTAAAAGTAAGTTCAGTAACATTCACAGTTTCTTGCACATTAGCTTCCTTTTGACTAATCTGGACCATAATTCCATTATTCATTGTGAGTATAGTCGCAGGCTCACAAAAATCGTAAGCGTTTATAGTGTTCTTTATGAACTAACTTCTTTGCCTTCTTCATGGACCTACTTCTTTGCCTTTGCAGCAGAACATTCCGCAGCATATCACTCCGCATACACAACACACCGCCACCAATATGAGAGCATAAAATATCCAGTCTATTATTGTCACAGCGAGGGCGAACTTCATCAGGGACGCATCACAGCAATCACTCGATCCACCACAACCATCCATAACATCCGAGTAGTTTCCGAAAACCCAAACACTTCCTGCAACATCCGGATAATTATAAAATACATATAGATTAAATATCTAATTTACAGTATATAAATTTAAAAACCTCATCAAAATTTGCTGTAGCTAATCTTTTCGCCTTCTTCAGTGGCATTTATTATACATACAAATATATCATGTAAATTGAATACATTTTTATGCATAATAAATGCCGCTGAAGAAGGCTGAACAGCCGAACGTTACAGCGAGTTTAAATTAGAGTTTTTAATTATCATATCCATCAGTACTTTCAAGTTTATTTCGATTTGCACTCATCACAGAGGAACAGTTATTGCCGTAAATTTGTTTTTTGACCTCAATGGAACACCTTTAGTACATCAAATCATCAAATTAGCTTTTTATAACAAATAATAAGCGATTGCAACAACTTTTCTGTTACATGTGTGCTTCATAGCAATGCTTATCACAGAGCATTTACAACAAACGAATGCTAAACACATGCTTACCACAGATTAGCATTTACAACATAATAATGCTTACCGCAGATTAGCATTTACAACAAAATAATGCTAACCGCATGCAGATTAGCATTTACAACATAATAATGCTTACGGCACATTAGCATTTACAACATAATAATGCTTACCACAGATTAGCATTTACAACATAATAATGCATACCACAGATTAGCATTCACAACATAATAATGCTTAGCATTTACAACAAAATAATGCTAACCGTATGCATTTTAGCATTTATAACATAATAATGCTTACCGCAGATTAGCATTTACAACATAATAATGCTAACCACAGATAGGCATTTACAACATTACAAAACGTAATTATGCTTACCAAAGATTAGCATTTACAACATAATAATGCTTACCACAGATTAGCATTTACAACATAACAAAACATAATAATGCTTACCACAGATCAGCCAGGCGAAGTTAAACAAAGCTCCTATAAGTCCTATTACAGTAAGAAGATTACATTTCTCCTTCAAGTCTTCTTCTGCCACAGGGTCATCATTCTTTTTCTTTAGAGAACTTAAACCCCCCATAAAAACTGGTGCGACCCCTCCAACGATCAGGTATATGGGAATAAGTTTTTGTATAGGACAGTCGTCAATGTAAACAGCACCTGGAACATGGAGACGACATCTTTAAAATGTGAGAGGAAGAAAAGCGGTAACATTAGAGAATCAAATATGAAAATACACTGACGCAGTTTTTTGTTGTTGGTTTTTTTTAAGTTGCCTGCCTTTTACTCAGGATTCGTTTGTACGAGTCCAGATGGGGACATAACCATATTACCTCGTGTAACACCAGGACTTAAAGACTGGCGAAATTCGGGAGTGACAAAAATGCATTTTTTTTTCTTCTTCACGTTCAAGGTAAAAACGTTATGTCAGATATATACAAATGTTGAAAAGTTTCTTACAAAAACATTGAATTCTTTGAATTGATTTGATAATATAGTTTCTTACCCATGACAATCTTGGCGATGTTGAGCCCGAATAAAGCCAGGACAAGAATAACAACCACAATAATGAGACCTGAAAGATATGAGACTGCTATATTAGTTACATATGACTCTAACGAATGGTACGTAACACAGACCCCGCCTCTTCTCTTACGAGCACGCGCTCGCTCTCACGCACTCACGCACGCACACATTGCCCCCTGGAAACGCACCCAATAAATACATCGGACAAATAGACCCCGCCTCTTCTCTTACGAGCACGCGCTCGCTCTCACGCACTCACGCACGCCCACATTGCCCCCTGGAAACGCACCCAATAAATACATGGAACACGCACAAAATAGCGTATTGAATACAATTTACGCGGGAAAAACAAACTCGTTAGAATAACACAGTAATGTAAAGTTTCAAAAATATTTGAATCTTCACTAAGTATTTACTCATACATTTTACAAATGAGAATATATCTTAACATCGTATTTTAATTGCAAGAATTTATCAAATTAAAGATTAAAAGCTAACAATATAAGTACAGCATAATGGATGACAATATTTTAGACAATTACTTTTTTATTCAAATCATATCTCTATTAAGAAATATAGAAAGAAAGAAAACACACCACAAAAATATGAAAGAAATCAAATTATCAACAACAACAAAGAATGGAGCTACTTTTAAATTTTAACAAGTGTGAACTAAACACTATTTCAATATTGTTATAAGAGATTTATTTTCTTTGTCAACTAAATATGAAGTAGAATACTTTATTTGAATTCTTAACACTTAGTATTTAATAAGGAACAAAATATAAACATTATAGCAATCGCACCCATACACGTTGTGAGAGATCATTAACGTGACATTATGCCCATCCAAGTGTAAATGTTGAGTGCAACGGTTAAGGTTAAAATAACCTTACATTTTGCCATAATTGTTTTCAATTCCATATTTCATTTGCCAAAAAAAAAATCAATAATACACGTGAACCACTGATATAAATATCGATCGGGATGTATCGGAAACGTTCATTTTTTACATTAATATTTGAGCCGCGTCACGACAAAACCAACATAATAGGTTTGCGACTAGCATGAATCCAGACCAGCCTGCGCATCCGCGCAGTTTGATCAGGATCCATGCTGTTCGCTATCAGTTTCTCTACTTGTTATAGGGTCTGTAAGCGAACAGCATGGATCCTGATCAGCCTGCGCGGGTGCGCAGGCTGGTCTGGATCCATGCTGGTCGCAAACCCATTATGTTGGTTTTGTCGTGACGCGGCTCATTTTATCCTTAACATTTTTTTCATTATCAATCATTGGTAGAAATATATAACTACATGTATTTCAACTCAACTTCGAAATAATGAGCATAATGTCATTTTCAGCAGTAGATTTAAAATAAATACATAATAAAGATGTATGCATGTACTTAAAAGAAAACTGATAAACACCAGCGGCTTTAAAAAACGTGCAGACGTTGAAATCTATGCTGGCAGAGAAATGTATGCAGACGTGGTCAATGAAAAGCGCTAAAAGCCTTTTATTCATATATGAACTGTCGTCAAATTCTTTCACAGATAGAAGTCCTGAATATTAATGGGAATGACACAAAAAGAACAAAAAAACCCTGACTCATACAGCATGTTCCGACAATAATTCCTGTATCTCCTTGGCCTTGACCTTTGCCATGACCTTCACCACGACCTTCACCACAAGCATCGCCGCTACCAGTCCCGAGACCCATTCCAAAATCTGAAAATAATGATTTGTTTAACATTAAACCGCAGCAAAAATGAAAGATAAAAATGAAGTACATGCTTATTTGTACGGAATACCGTTAGGGCCATCGTGGTTATCCATTATAATCCAGAGGGCGACAATGCGACAGTGCGATAGTGCGATGACGACAATACGACAGTGTGAATGCGATAGTGCAATGGCGACAATGCGATAATAGAATGGCGACAGTGCGATAACACGATGACAATAGTGCGATAATGCGATGGCGACAATACGATAGTGCGATAATACTATCGTGTTGTCAACGTCGTGGTATCGTACTGTCGACATCGCGTTATCGCACTGTCGCATTATTGCACTGTCGTCATCGCGCTGTCACCATCGCAATATCGCATTGTCGTCATCGCACGGTCGTATTGTCGTCATCGCACTATCGCACTGACACATTGTCGCCCTCTAGATTATAAAGTATAACCGCGATGCCCCTAACGGTATTTCGTATATTTGTTAGTTAGTAGTTCACGGAAAAGAAATCAAAGCAATAAGTTACTCTATGTATCTAAACATATAGTCTTTATAATACTGCCATTTGTAACGTCGCTTTTCATTGGATAATCGTGACGTTTATATAGTTTTATATACACGGCTGCTGTCGATTCATAAAGAAATCTTACTTTTTTCTCTAAAAAATGATGTTTTGCTGTATTATAAATTCGTTATAAATATTGTTGATATGTTATATGGCCGTATATAGGGCCATATAACCTGTCAACAATCTTTATAACTAATAATATAACGGCCGCTCTCAGTTTATTAAGTAATTTCATTTTTACTCAAATTAACGAAGTTCGTTGTATAATAAAATTCGTTTTGAAGGATTAATAGGTTATATGACCGTATATAAACAGTTATTTGCAATATAACCTCCGACTAGCGACTCGGGTCATTTATGCAAACTACCGTTTTTATTATTAGTTATAAAGATTTTTGACAGGTCATATGACCCTATAAAAACTGTTGTTAGGAAATATAATCCGAGCCGCTATTTATTTATTATCACTTACGCAAGTTCTATATAAAAAATCCTCTTTAAAATCCTGAAATGTTTTGTATTTGCTCTAATTATTTCTTAATTACTTTTTTTGAATTTTCAGAGTTTTGATAATCGCAATTTAAGTTACAACTATCAATGTAATGTCCGTTTCTAATTAACTATATTTTGGCAACGATCTACTAAAGTAAGGTTAACTAAGTAGAAAATTAAATATTTTGTATGCGCCTAATACCTAATATTATCCAATAGTAAAACGTTGAAATGGTCTTTAAATTTTACTATGTCTAAAAAATTAAAGCCGCACAACTGAAATGGCGGTGTTATTAAAGCGGCGTTCATGTAGAATGAATATAAAGTGTTTTACTTAAAATTTCGTAATAAAGGTTGGGAATATGAGAAAATAAATCAGCTTGACCAATAAATTAGTTTAATTTTACTTTTTTAAATAAACATTATGGCACTCTTTAAAACATTATGTACATGGTGATGTACTATTTACAATTCAAAAATATAAGTTCTGTTCTGTTCCTTACAACATCACTTATGCAATATAACATTTTTGCATATTTTATCCCCCCCCCCCAAGGGAGGCATATTGAAATCTCACCGTCCGTCCGTCTGTTTGTCTGTCTGTCTGTGCTTCCCCACTTCATTCGTGTCCGGACTGTAACTTTGTCATGCTTTGAAGGGTTTTAGAATAACTTGGCACAAATGTCTACCACACCAAGACGATGTGTCGCGTCCAAGAGTCACATACGTGCCTCAAAGGTCAAGGTCACACTACCATTTTGAAGTTCACTTTATCATAATTAAAGTTTTTAGATACACACATTGGTGTCCGAACTGTAACTTTGTCAAGCTTTGGAGAATTTTAAAGTAACTATGCATAAATGTCAACCACATTAAGACGACATGTCGCCTTCAAGACCCCTGTCCCTGCCTTCAGGGTCAATGTCCAATTATGATTTGAAGGTACTCATTGTCTCGAGAAGAGTTTGAAAATAAACATTCATGTTCGGACTGTAACTTTGTCATGCATGTAAGGATTTTAAAATAACTTGGCACAAATGTCTACCACATCAAGATGACATGTTGTGTGTAAGACACATGTGCCAACCTCCAAGGTAAATGTCACACTAATAGTTTGAAGGTATTCATGCTCATAAGAAGAGTTTGAAGGAACACATTTGTTTCCAAACTGCAATATTGTCATGCATTGAAGGATTTCCACATCAAGCTGTCCAAAGGTATTAAGTTTGCTATAAATAACACTTCATTTCACAAGAACAATATAAAGCGAATAGTTACTTTCATTCTCTTTTCTTTTGATAATACCTGCATGCTTAAGAAACCTTTTCGGGGACAGTCGTCACTTGCGTGACAGCACTTGTTTATTATAAATAGCACTTCATTTCACAAGAACAATATAAAGCGAATAGTTACTTTCATTCTCTTTTCTTTTGATAATACCTGCATGCTTAAGAAACCTTTTCGGGGACAGTCGTCACTTGCGTGACAGCACTTGTTTATTATAAATAGCACTTCATTTCACAAGAACAATTTTTTTTTAGTCTTAAGCTACACCGACGCCGTAAAAGGAAAATAGCGACTTTCCTTCATAAAATATAAGAGGAAGAACTCGAGACAACCCCTGCCCTTTTCCCCCTTCCCATCCCTATATTATTTCCAGCACTATAAAGGACACATGAACTGTATCGCTGACCTGTCTTAAGCTACGTTGATCGTCACTCGAAATAATGCATTGTGGCGGGATTCATACCAACAACATTGAGAGACAAGAGATTCTAAATAACTGACCGTACCCTCACTGTCAGGAAAGCCTCTTGTAATGTAATTATTGACAGTGCATTACTGTGCTATATCATGAGATAAGTATATTTATTATAAGTCGTACTTGTGCATTTGGTGCTATAACTATAGAAAAAAGTCCATGATGTGATAAAATAATGAAACGAGAAACTTTAAGAAATTGAAGTTTTATATTCTTTTGATAGGTCTTAGTCTTAATGATGATGGTGTTGTTGTTGTTATTGCTGCTGCTGCTGCTGCTGATGATGATGATGATGATGATCATCATCATCATGATAATGATGACGACAAAAGCAAAAAACAAACAAAAAACAACAACAACAACAAAACCAAGCATTGTTCAATACTAGTATGTGAAATCTACAAGCGAGCCGCTTTAATTACTTGAACATGATTTACCATGTTATAGATATAATTTCGATCGGCTTAACGCATTATGATAATCAGCGTAATGTTTATTATTTATTGTATTGTATTATATGTTTCACCTTAACGGTTGAAATTGTACCATTAACCGACTATATGGCGTATGCCTTACTTATGTCGACATTATATAATTATATTGAGTGAGCAAACACGCCGGAGAACCGGAAGTTTTTAGACAGTGTACTTTAAATCCAGGGGCTATCAACCGATTTTATACTCAATACTTAAATCCAATCGCTGCTTCTGATTTTTGCGACGGACGCGCCCTCAGGCGCGTTCAGAGCTATGTCATCTACACATGGGATTTCGTTGGCTTCAATCGCGCAATGTGTCCTCAACCGAGTAACAGCCCACGAAATAGTACATGAATTTGATCCTATGAAATTCCCATACTTCGTCGGGATATCTTAAAAACTTCCATATTTAGCCTTTTCAATTTCAAATTAAGTTATCCAAGTTAAAATATAAACGTATTTGATTGATAAAAACGCTGTAGCCCCGTAGTATTATTAGTAAATTATGCTATAATTAAGGAGTAAGCTCAATAATTCATAGAAATTATAAGCAGGAAATAAATATTTCCCCATTAAACAAAACATTTTTATTAACAGATCAAAAGTTTTTCGTGACTTTAGAATAACTCGCGCATTAATAAAAGAAGAACTCTTTTCGTGACTCATACCGCGGGTTTAGCTGAATATTCAGCAGTTATTAATAAATTAGACTACAGTACAATGGTTAGTATTATAAATATCTATTTTTGAAAATGCATGTAACAAGGGAGTTTTTCAACACTTTACCACCATATAGTCTTTCATGGTAATCTTTATTGAAGGAAGTTATAATATCAGTTCTACTTCCGATTCTTGTGTTTTGTTTACATAGTTTTCTAGGTCACGATATGAGTTAACCTGCTATGAGATTATGATAGCCAGAAGATAACACTATTCGTAAAATAGATTCTGCATCATCTGTGCTGACTTTCAGACGAGTACACATTATACATGTAATAAACCAGCGGATACTTACTTTGTTTAGTTGAAAATGGAATTTAGTGTGAAATTGAAAGGGACAGTGCTTAAGTGACGTAAATGAAAAAAAAATCTAAAAAAAAAAAACACCATTAATTGCTGATGATTTTAACCAAAATATATTTAATGAGACATATCCAAGAGAAATAAAAATAAAAATACAAATCACTTATATTTTATTGTCTACATGCCCACTATGCTATAACACGCAGCAATTCTAATTAACACTCTCACGTGTATTGAGTATTATGATTGAAGTTTATTTGCATGGTTTTATTTTAGACAGTTTTTTTTTTCTATTTACATATCATTTCTTGGAATAAATCGATAAGGACACTGATTTACAAGTTTGACCAGAGTTTTTAGGCATAAATTTCATTCTGTATTTAAAAATTTGGACTTGTTCTGCTTGAAAGTAGAAAATCTGAATTATATCAGAATGGGACACATAAAATATATTGCTCTACAAATCTCGAACTTGTATGGAACAAATTTTCTCTGTTATATCTTTTGTGTGTGTTTTTTTTTTTTAAAGCCATAATGTCTCTCCGGTTGCATGTCCGTCGCATTCAGTGCTGCAGCACTTTGATTTGTAACGTAGTGGCCGTTTAATATATTTCCTCTATCGAACACTTCAAGATCCATTACTATTATACCCTGGATTAGACTTTGTTCGAAGTGAATGTGTAGGCAAGCACACGATAAAAATAAATAAATAAATAAATAAATAAATAAAAAATAAATAAATAAATAAATAGCTCCAAGGTCGAGGTCACGCTTAAAGGTCAAAGGTCAACAGTTAGAAAATCTTGTCTGTCCCGTAACTCTATCATGCGTCAACAATGTGTAGCATAATGACACAGTTTGTCAGGCGCAACACCTATACCCCTAAACACTAAGGTCAAGGTCACCCTTTAAGAAAGGTAAAATGTCAGCAGTTTGAAAATTTTTGTCTGGCCAATGTCATATATCAAGATATTTTGAAATAACTTGGAATGGTCTAGAACCATATAACTCTAAGGTAAAGGTCACACTTAGACGGCAAAAGTCAGCATGCAGCAAGTGTGAATGTTAAAAAAACTGTTTTTATCATCAGCCATTTAAACGGTCTTTTATAGCTAAAATATTTCTTTTTTTTTCGTTGTTCCAATATATAACGGGTTCATTCATGTCTTTCAGACGCATTTCTTGTAAATAAATGCTGGGACAAAAATATTTTATTATTTTCTTGTACCAGATAAATGTGATAAAATTATTTGAAAGGAATATAACATGGCCAGCGACAATAATTATAGCTCCGTGACTGGTATACGTTGTGTTGTACATAGATGTTTTCTCATTCCAGTCAGATGACAAACTAAATCAGGGAGATATTTCAGTAGATACTGATATAATTTATAAACTTAGTTACTTCCCTTACATTAAATAAGAAGGTTTAATGCTATCACTAATATTTAGTACTTTGAAAGAAATTATTTTTTCTGTTTATCAAACATCTAAACGTTTTACAAATGAAATTATTTGTTTTCTTTGTCTTGATGGGTACTTATATTACATAAATCCGTGCTTGGGATGAATTGACCGATCGCCGTATTCGGAGAGGTACGACACTTATGGTTTTTAGTGTGCTCTAAATTTTGGTACGGTACCAAACGGCAATTAATATATGCAAATTTACTAGAATTTTTATTTTTTGTCTGTTTGAAGCAAAATAAATTTTACTCAGTGTAATTCATAACTTTTGTTGTATTAATTGAAGCACATTTATGCTGATAGTTAAAATTTTTTGAATATCTTTTTGAAAAATCTAAATCTCGCGAGATTACACGTTCACTGTTTTTCAGCCATTTTTGAGTTGTCTGCTCATTGCACAGTGCTCTCAAGCACTATTTTCTAGAAAAAAGTGCAGCAGGAAATTCATTCATCACAATGGAAAAATACAGCAAATTTGGCATTTTGTTCTCACGTTCCACGTGCATATTTATTGCAATGGTATGAATTTCAAACTTATTTTGACTTCCATGTGTTCTGTCAAAATTATTTTGACATGTGGCGAAACATAAACAAACCGGAAAAAACGAAACAATATGACTGTTGGGGCATATGATGGTCATGATTTGAATAGTTGCATTGAGGCATACTCGCATTTTAAAATTGTATGTCTGTGATAATGAAGGTTGTATTGAAATATCCGCTTGAATAAAATTTTAGTGATTTAAATTGGACAGGAACGATGAGGAAGAAAATTATCGAGGGACACTGTAGTCCAATAGATTAGACAGGCTTGTTATAGTTTTATGTTGGTCAAGCCTGACGTCTAATAGTTATTGCTCATAAACGTGTAGCATTTTGAAAAATTAAAAAATGTCTTTTGACTTGCCTTTCAAGCTTTATTCAAAAGCTTATCTTCTGTTCTTTCAATTGCATGGTCTATCATTAACAAAAACTTTCAAACAATGTACTTATCAATTAAATGTAAAATAATATGAAATTAGGTGCTACCTATGGCGCGGAAAGCTTTTATGAATTATGATTTTAGCATAACATGTTTAGTGTACATGTAAATGCAGGTATTTTGTACCGTAAACAAAACGAATAAATTGGTGGTGTTCAACCTATCATCGGGGCGCCTGAAAATCTCCGAAAGTAAAGGGGGGCCACTTCGCATGCGTCGGCGTTTGGAAAATTCCTGCCGCCATTTTTGTTAATCTCTAATCACAGTTATTGCTTTAACGTTATTTTTTAATGTGTTTATTCTCAAAAAGGATACATATTTATAATCGTCACTATAGTTTAATTAATGAAATGCATGTTTATTTTCTGATTTTGTACATCATTCTTTCACCGGAAGTGTTATTTAGCATGCGTCTGCTAGCAATAGTCTGACTATGT
This sequence comes from Ruditapes philippinarum, assembly GCF_026571515.1. Taxonomy (NCBI): domain Eukaryota; kingdom Metazoa; phylum Mollusca; class Bivalvia; order Venerida; family Veneridae; genus Ruditapes; species Ruditapes philippinarum. Next base: position 21,278 of record NW_026856367.1, read on the forward strand.
AGACGCTCATTGAAAGCGCTCTGATATCTATATTTAGCTCAAAATGGCGGCGCCCAGTTAACTAAGGATTTTTTCACAGCTCATTAGGTTTAGGATATATAAATTTTTTGAAATTTCCATTTACTTTTAATTTTATTTAATTTGAAATGATACGCGTCATACATGTTATCTAAGAGAGCTACAGCCCTCGCGGAGCCTTCGGTCCCGCTCGGACTTTCCACGTATAAATATCAGTCTATTTCGCTCATCGGCCATACTGGTTAAGTAAAGCGTTTTACAGATTGATTCCAATTTTTTGAACGGAAAAATATATTCGAACACACTGACGGTGCATGGGCAATTATTTCGTTGAAAAAATATTCCGTTAGAAACTTCTGGACTCATTTAAACGCTTGCATTTGAATTAGCCAATCAGATTTCGCGCACTGTATGGCGGCCATTTGTATATCGGCTGTACAAGGAATTTAATTAAATAAGAGGATTTAATCATGACTTTTCGGATGTGACAGTTTAATTATTTTGTTAAAAGGTATTTATTTTTTAGTTTTGTTCATAAATAGGTCAAAATTAATGTAAATACACGCTGTTTTAATTGTTTAAATTCATTAGATCTAAATCGATGTCTAATGTCAATTTTTTTGCTACACAATTTTGCAAAGATCTGTTAAGACCTAACGTAACATGGAAAATGAAAAATGTAAAATATCAGATTAATGAATGATAAATATGAAAAAGGTTACGTATAGGTCTTATATTTAAGTTATAATTAGGATTAGGGACACTGATGTGTTTTTATGGAGACATAATTCACTGCGTCCCTAGGGTCAGACTCTGCCTCCCCCCATCAATGTGATACACTCCTGTAAACACTGTAAAATCGAACATTTGTAACAACAATAAAACTGGTTATCAAACTAATGTCCCATAATTAAAGGAAGTGGCTAGCCTTATGGGCAAGTTCGACTTCCCAATAGTTCTAGCGGGTGAGAGTGGTTTCGCCAACTACAGGTTCGGCGAACTGATCTTATAATATAAAACAGGTAGTGGTTTCGGCGAACTTAATTTAATCAATTGTATTATGGGAACGTCAATTATCGGGTGTCGTAATGTGTGGTTTACTTAGAACTTTTGGCTAGCCGTATGAGCCATACATACATGTACCCGATTTAGTTGACAATTTTCACCAGTTCTTTGAAGCTAAAATGCAGCTGGATGACTAAAACTGACTTCTCAAAGAGTAAAAGCTGTCATACATTTACTTGACATTCACATGTGTGTGATATATAATAAATAGATCTTTCTAAAAAATTTCTTTTACAGACTCTGCTTTTATGTCATGGAACAAATGGAGAAACCTTACAGCTTGGTGGAAGTAATTTCAATAATATAATCTGTAAGTAGAAATCATTCATGCTTGTAAAAGAATTGTTTGTTAATTTGGTTTGATTGATTTCTATGACATTTCATTTACTTTTTTGGGTTGGTCCGGCTATCGTTGTTTCTCTAGACATGTAACATCTTGTAAATACTGTACATAGTGTTTTTTTTTGCACCATTACCCTGCCCCAAAAGCACTGTAAATAATACAAATTTCTCTGCATGTGACCGTCTATTAATTTCACATGATTTCTGAATTAGCACATGATGAAATACAAATTTATGACTGTTAGGCTCAATTGTCCCAGAGAAATATTGCCTTGTCTGAAGATCGAACCAGCTACTCTATGGTTAAAAATCTGATGCTCTTCCTATAGGTGGACCTATATTAGTTCATTTTTCAAGTGAAATGGAGGTATGAATGTTGAACTGTTACGGGGCTTCTTTTAGTGGACGTTTGGGAGTCCTTTACTTCTTGACTTGGCTTGTGACTTCCAAAATGTAATGCCTTTCCTTCTTTACCTATACAATGTCATTAGTGTGACTTCCAATGTCAGAGGTTTTTACAGATTCTGACTTCCAACGTAACTTAATGGAAGCCCTGTTAATAATGATATCACTGTTAACAGCAATTGTTATGGTAGCCTTCCTCAAAAAAATGTTATGAGAGATTTGATTGTTTATTATTCATTCACTTTTTTCAGCTACTCACGAAATTGTGTTTGTTAATTTTTACGCTGATTGGTGTAGATTTAGTCAAATCCTTAAACCGGTTTTTGAAGAAGCTGGAAAGAAAGTGAAGGAACTTTTCCCAGTAAGTGAACTTCAATTTTAACAATCTTAGATCTATGTATTCACTGATCTGTACTGTAATTTAGTTAATTTATTTTTAATACCATTGCTGATATTTGGGCATTTTTTTGTACACGTCTTTCAGTGTTCCCATTTTCTTCTTGATTTATAATAATGATTTGCTCCTAGTAGTCAATTTGCAAAAGCTTTGGATTTATTATTATCTTAATGAACCATATAAGATTTATCTTTACATATTTCATTAGTCATTGAATTTAAGATTTTGAATTTACTGGCCGAATTTCAGTTTTGAATTTATCTTTTTATATATTTAACTAAATTTTCTTAAATTTACACTGGCCCGAACTAATTTTCACTGGCCATGGGCCACTGGGCCAGTGCTAAATCCGATGACTGTTTCATAAACAAATCTTCACAAGTTGTTAATTTGTTTCCTCTAGGAGCAAGGCAAAGTGGCATTTGGGCAAGTGGATTGTGATAGTGAGAGTAAGTTTTTTCAGTTTGTACAACCTCAAGAATTGGGAATTTGTACAATGTTTTAGTAAAATTGGGAAAAACTGACAACATATCTTATACATGTCATCAAATAAGACAGAGAATTCAAATACAGTGGAGCCTTGCTAATCCGAACCCTTCTAATCCGGAATCCTTTCTTATCCGAACGAAGTGTCCGGTCCCGATTTTATTCGTTCTATTTTCAATAGTAAAAAACCTTTCGGATCCGGAACCTGTCTACTCCGAATACCGGACGATTTTTTCAACTTTTGTTCTTATTTTACTCTAAAATTTACCTCTCGGATCCGAACAGATTTTGCCAAATGTCACACCTTAATTCAAAATAACAAATAACCGCACATCTTGCTGGTGTTATTTCGCTTGATTAATGGGTGAAACGTATGATCTGCGAAGGTGTGAAAATTACACTTAGCTTGCCTTGATATCTTCTATAATTGCTTAATTGATTGTTTTTCGTCATCTTCTATAAATATTTTGATATAATGCAATAGAAATATCTTTTAATCCTTTGTATGGGATTCAATGATACGTGATTAACCCATTGCTTCATGAGCATTTTGTGAAAAATGGCTGTTTTCATTGAAAAGTCTCCCGTTACAAGTTCAAATTGCTATAATACTATAAAAACTGCTTCAACACTAATCAAACTTGGCACAAATGTTGACTGGACCATTGTCCTTGCAACAACATGCTCAGACTTAAATTTTCTGTTACCATGGCAACGAGGGGACATCTCAAAATTGCCAAAAATCACTATTTTGCGTTGATTTTTTCCATCAAAATTGATTTCAAAGTGCTGCAACTTATCAATGGATTGAGATAGAGTCAAATGCTTTTCAGCGTTGGTTACACGTTACCTTATGATCAATCTGGGGTCATTTACAGCCTCTCACAAGTCCAAAATTTTCTTGGCGATGAGGGGGACTCCGCCCCCCTTCAAACCCCCCAAAACAGAAGGGGGCACATCCCCCTTCTGGCAACCCCCTGATGTATCTTTTGGTTGGGGGGCCGCGCCGAAAAAGAGGTCAATTTTTTTAACAACATTTCTTAAACAAAAACAAGTGTTTAGGGCCTAAATAAGGCATTTTTTCATCATTTGAGACAACAAAAAGGGGGGGGGGGTGAAAAAGGCGTTAAAAGGCGTGTATATGAAGTAATGGGTTAAGTAATGAAAATTAATGGAAACTGTCAGTGAATTCGGATAGTCGCTGAATCGGATAAGAGTAAACAACAATTAACAAATGCTGGTAAGAATATCTAATCATGTCTCGGCCTCCTGTTTAACATCGTAGGTTAACTTAGCCATGAGGACATCATATTTTTGCTTATTTATTTATTTTTATTTCTTTATTTTTGTATTGACATGTATTAAAATGAACAATAAGAGACTGCAAAAATAAAATATCTAAATTGCTATTTCAGATGCATTCCCGTTTTCTTTCCTTAAACTATTTTGCAAAATAACATGAAAAAAAAACATGTAAAAAAACTTTGTAATTCGGAAACCCTTCTAATCCGGAAACCTTTCTAATCCGAACTTTTCTTCTGGTCCGGACGAGTTCGGATTAGACAGGTTCCACTGTATTTGGTTATTTAATATCCTCTTATATCTGACTCATTAGCAGACATTATAATTTTGAATGCAAGATCACAATTTTCTATGGCACAATGAAGTTAAATATAAGAAAGTGACACTTTTTGGCATTGGCAGCATGTCCCAATATCAGCCATCAAAATGTGTCAGAAAAAAACCTTGCAACTTTTGGAGAGGCAAACTTGACTTTCTCATAAATTATTTTGAAAAACACTCTTTAAACAAATATTGATTAATGGTCTATTGCATAAAATATTTATTCCCAACATGAACAAATATTGATTATAAATGGTCTATTGCATAAAATATTTATTCCCTGACTTTACTAGAGGTTAAATCCTCTGTTTTCAAGAGTTAACTTATTGACATACTTGATAAGATATTGGTAATGGTTTGATATATATATTTTAATCATAAAAACTTAAAAGTTTTTATGTCCAAAATAAAGACATTCTTAATTGAAGAAATACCTGCATCCAGATCCATATTCTATATATAATTGTATCATAGTTTGGGGACCTTCCTGTTGAAAATGTGTCGGAGATAAATCGTATACCGTATATCAGTGATTAATCTAGATGTGCGTCCTGCGTAAAATACGCATAAAAATAAAAAAAGACGCACAGTTTCAAAATATGTGCGTTCAATTTGATGCATGCAAATCAGGTGGTTTATAATCAAAAATATCAATTTCTTTAGTTGAATATTTTAATTTCCGATGATTACAGGTGCAAGACTAATCCCCAATTTGCTTGAAACGTTAAATCCCTGCAATCGGTAACCGCCCATTATCGGCATTAGCCAATCAGAGCGTCCATTTTGCATGAGAGGGAATCGCCTACAATGGTGAAATATGCAGAGATCTGCCTGCGCCATTGGCGCTAAAAAATGAGAATGGCAGTGTTCGACACTAACGCAGTCCCGCGGTCCCGAGGACTCCAAAAATTGACAAGGGTTTCTTAAGTTCCAAGTCAGATGTCCCGTTGGGACTTTTAAGTTTTTAAATAAAAAATATACTAAACAATTAAAATTGATCATTAATCAACTTTAAAGTATTCATTTAAGATGGTAATCTTGCAAAAAAAGTATTTATTAAACGTGATAAACTTGCAAAAAGCAAACCGGAAATGAAACATTGTTTACAAAATACGAAAATTCTCCACATACCAAACATTCCAATGTCAGTATTTTCCGATATGTTGCTGTATTTTCAACCACCATAGTAAAAATGATATGTTTTATATAGTTTTGTTTAATATTTGATGTTACTATTATGTTAGAATACTTATACCGTGGAAAAAGTCGGCAATTCCATAATCAATAGTGTACAAGATTTCGGATAAACACATTCGGATGCGTGATTTTTGGGGATTTTTTAAAAATATTTTGTGATTATATTTTAAATGCAATAATAATAACTTGTTCCTGTCTTATCATGGCATTGATATCATTATGTAAAGGAATTATGAGCAAAAAAGCTTTTTTGCAGTAACTCATTTTCTTCTCTTCAATGACTAATTTACACTTATTCAAGTAGACCTAATACAGCACTATTATAATATCAAATGAAAATTACTTACTGCATAACTACAGACAAAGGGACAAAATAAATTATATTTATTGAAGTCAGTAATATTTAGGACATATTTTACAAGACCTATAAACACTTCCAACTGCATGTATGATTTTGTTACCAAACTTAATAATGCTGGAAGGAAACATAGAGGATTTCGTTCCTTCATCACTTAATGTTATCACAGATCCATGTGCTATGATCAACATTCCAAAAAGTAGAACGAAAGAACAATAAAAATAAGTTGCACATCAATTTTGATAGACAAAGGTTATTGCTTTATTCTTAAAATTATATAAAAAATAATCAGGGACTTCCGACTTAGGGAAGGGACTTTTGAATTCAAAAACAGATGTCCCGTTGGGATTCCTGGCTGAAAAGTTAGTGTCAAACCCTGGAATGGCACAGGAAAATCGTCAGCAAAGGGCCAAGGGTGCATCTAAAATCTGTGTCAGACTTATATTGTATGTTATTAAGTCATCCAGACAAAACTGGTACCAACAGCAACAGGTTACCCATTCCCCTGTACTTACGCATATTCTTGAGTTTATCCATTTCCCTATAGCATTTTTCCAAGTTATCTACTTACCTTATCTCTTTCCCACACAGATAAGCATTTCTACTACCGTAAATTTAATCCAATAAAGCAAACAAAAAATCATTAATCTACTTAATATTTTAAATAAATATCAGTAAATGAAAAAAAAGTGTTGCTATTTTAAGAAATGCTGTAAGTTACAGTATAATCTGACAGGTGTGTAAATTGAATTCCCCTAGGGTCACTCAAGTTCACGCGGAGTGTAACAAAAAAAAATGTCTATTACGTCATCAAAATATTTGACAGGGCGATTAACCAATCAGGGAAACATTGTGCATGTCTTTTTTTCTTGATCAAAAGGTCTGTCTGTGTATGCTTTCTACACAGAGGCATACAAGGAGCAATAAAAGTCGTCAGTATGTATACAGTGTGATAGGGGCATTTTGTGCAAATTACGAACAATTAAAATGGATAATGCACAGTATTAGACATAAGTAGTAAGAAAATATAAATTATGCAAATTAGATTTTTCAGCAGCCAATAAAAATTGTTTTGCCTGTAATTAATATTAGTACCAAAAATAACTTTTTTATACAATTTAAATACTTAATCGCTTGTTATAAAACATGCAAATCATGTCAAGGATCTGCTATTAAAAAAAAAATTCTGCTAAGACGCATTTATTTTGCTACATGACTCATTGAATTTTGCTAAAGGACTCATTGTTTTCAAACATGTGCGTCATCCGACGCATTGTAAGGATTTTTCTAGATTAATCACTGGTATATACATGCACAGTGTGTTAACTAGAGTGCAGGTATTAGTTACCTGCACTCCAGAGCATGCCAATTGATTGGCTCATTTTTGCAGGGGTTTACTTATTGTGACAGCAGAGAAAGGGAAAGCGATAGAAATATTATATTCAGATGCTCGTTCATTGGTTACATTTTTCTGGGGTTTCGTATTGTGACTACATGGAACTTGTTTTTATGTTTGGCTATGACTAGAACATAAAAACACTCGGCAAACTGATTAATACTCCTATGGTTTAATATAGATTTTCTATACATATTCTATGGTCCAAGGAATATAATACAGTGAAAGTTGAGAAAACCGGACGGCTTTCGGACCGAGGGTTTTGTCCGGTTTTCTCAGCGGTCCGGTTTTCTCAATGTACCGAGCAGTGACTTACAACGGATGCTGTATATTTGCATTTTCATGATCATATGTACGTAAATTGCTAAAGAAATTATAAATTACAAATTAACATGTTTTATTTATTTTTGTCACTTTATTGCATCTAAATACTTTAAAAGTTTGATTGAAAAAGAACAGCAGTTACCTCATAACGATACAGTCCTATTACATTCGCACATGTTTACATTTGGGTACTGGATAATGATTTAACGAACATAGTTTACTTTGTTTATTTTTAATAATGCCCCCCTTCCACTGTAAATATTGCCGATGCCTTATTAAAAGTTTCACTGTCTTTAATTGGTTCAACTTTGTCACTTATAGACAGCTATCGTCGAATTCTTTTGGTGATGGAATAGAACTTGGCGCCGATAAATGTCTTTTCCGTTGCTTTGATATTTTGGGAAATGAATATACAAAAGCAACGCAGTATAAAACTACTCATTTTTTTATTCATACTGATTTTAACTTACCAATTCCTCGTACGTGTTGGCATATATAAAACGGTAAAATCTATATCTTACAATAATTCAAACTGTGAAAACGGACATAATAAACAAATCAGACAATCGGTGTCCCATTACCGCTCAGTTTGCACTTTTGACTAGTACGCAAGGTTATTCACACCTTTGCAAAAGGTTATTCACACCTTCGCCGTCCGGTATTGTCAGGGTAATTAACCATCCGATATTCGGTTTTTACAGATTCCGGTATTGTCAATGTTTAATGCAAAAGTTTAACGAAGGTAAAATTTGGGACTGAATTAATCGTCCGGTATTTAGAGAGTTCCGATTTTCTCAGCGTCCGGTTTTTTCAACTTTCACTGTAAAAGGAAAATAATATGAGTATTCTAGTGTATGGAGGATGTTATGATAACTGTTGTTGATTGCGTTTAAGTTGAGATTAGTATTTCTTTGCATGATGCCAGACTCTTTAAAATACAAATTTACCCATCTGTAGAAATACACACGTTTGTGTGATTCTCTGTATACAATTATTCATAATATTGTTTTTAAATCAGTGTCTATTCTAGGATTCGAAAATCGGAAGATTTTATTGAAAAGTGAGAATTTGTAACATTTGTTGATCTTTTTTCTTCTTTCTCTATGTAAAATTTTCCCCCTGCCTCTGAAAAAATAGTAGGGAATTCTCAAACATGATGAGTCAATCCCCCCAAAGCCACTTTCCTAGAATAGACACTGCTTAATTCTATTATTTTCTCATCTTGAAAATGCATAAACTTTAATTTAGTTGTAATACTTTTTCAGATGGTATTGCTACCTTATACCATATATCAAAATACCCAACATTAAAGCTGTTCCGTAATGGGCAAGCGGTTAAGAAAGAGTATAGGGGTCAAAGGTCAGTGGATGCCCTTGCAGATTTCATCAAAAATCAAATAGAAGACTCGATTAAACAACACACCACAATGGACGAGCTAGACGAACTAGAGGTTTGTTTATTTATTCTTGGTTCTTAGTTCTTGTTTTGTTAGTTTATGTTTTGTTAAAAGGTTTTAGCAGTTTTTCATGGCTAATTTTGGGTGAAAATTTATTCCTACTTCCCAGTTAAAAAAAACACACTAAGCATGGATGAGCTGATTTTCTCCTCTATGGAAAAGAGATATTTCAAGCATTTACTGAACTTGAATAACGAAAGGGAAGAATAAAAGACGTCTCTATGGTTGAATTGTTAAGGTAGCCAGCTTTCAAAGTTTCAGTAATACCAAACAAAATAAAATAAAAAATAGAATTTAAGAAAAAAAGTATCAAATTCATTCAAATATGAGACATTTAGATTTTAATTAGATTACTCATTTCTTTGAAGAACACAAAGAGGAACGTAATTGGGTTTTTTGATGACAAGGAGACAGATTCTTATAAAACATTCCGTCGTGTTGCCATGCAACTAAGAGATGATTGCATGTTTCATGCAGCAATAGGGTAAGATTTGAAGATTCTTTTTCTTTATTTCGCGTTTTAACCTGATAGTAACATAGGAAACTGTATGGTTAAAAAAAGTAAAAGCAAGTTGAGTTTTTGCTATAGTTGCTTCTGGAGCAGCCCTAAATGTTACAGAATTACAACAAACCGTTCATAAATATCTTGCTGGCAAACAGGAAAATACTTGACTTTAACGTTGGGAATCGAAATTTAAAACATTTATATAATACACAGAGATACATGTATATAATGGAGATAGGTACATGTACATGATTTTGTTCTCGGTATAACTTTTCTTTACACTTGTATATTTTGTTATATTACAGTGAGGTGTCTAATGGAGAAAGAGCTGGTCTCAGCACAAAAGTTGTATTCCGTCCACCACATGTATGTTGATGTTATTATTACATTATTTCTTAAAGCAGCATGCCTCCAGATTCATGCATATTTTCATGTAAATTTTGAAAATATTTTTGAAAGTAAAGTATTGTGAAGTTATAAAAAGAAGTAATTTACACACTTTACACACATGTAAATTAACAAAAATAGATCAAAATATGCAAATAAAGCCCCTGCTGCATTAGCAATTCAGTATAAATATGGTGATAAATATAGCAAAATCAGTATTTAATCACACATAACATGTAAATTATCACTTTAATCCTGAATCCTTTTACTTATCTTAAAATCTTGTACAATTTTAAATTTTCTTGAAATATTTTGGTTCATCTGGAGGCATGCAGCCTTGAAGTTATAATCATTTGCTAATTTATGACAAATTGGCTTTGTAAGGTAATTTCTGAGAGTGCATGGTCTGCAGAACTTGTGTTTTAGATTTAACTGAGACAGGTACAACTGAGATTAGCTCCATAGGGAGAGTATCTGATTTGTAATCCAGGGTAACTGGTTGAATTCTCAGTTGAGGTGAAATATATGAGATAATTGATTTTAGACATTCAGTCTATTGGCTGTTTGTCTCTTACTGCTGATTCAGAAATCATGTGATTAGTAAGTTCCCTTGCGGAGAAATTGGTTATTACTGGTAAGTTACCCAGGAAAGCAGGTTGGTGGACAGATCAGCACAAAAATGACCGAAAAGTGTGTTTAAAATCAGTGAAAAATGAAAAAAATCCAAACAAACTAAAGTGTCTATATACTATTATTAAGATGCAAGCGCTTCATTTTAATTTTCTGGCATGATGAGTTAACAATCATATGCCTGAAAATCATACATGAAGAAATTGGTTATTTGTATATTACACTTGATTAAAGAAAATATTACATGCTTATAATTATATTCTCCCCACACACGAAGGTTTATGGTATCTTTTTTTGCAGACTAGAAGAGAAGATGTTGCATATACTGGAGAGTCCAACAATTATGATATGATGCTACAGTGGATGCACGACAAGTGTGTGCCGCTTGTTAGAGAGATTACATTCGAAAATGCTGAGGTATGTTGACTTAGTTGAAAGCTAGTTAATGAAAGGACAGTGGGTTATACTTACGTGTTCATTATTTCTGTATGAAAATACACTTACTACTTCAATAGGCAGTAAATAAAGAAATCAATGTATAATGATATTGTACGTGTTATAATTTTCCTTCTTAGAAACTATAGATTATTTTATGTGAGGCAGCTATCCAGCTAGCATACGCCAAAATCAGAGTTTTTCTAATCATGTGCCCACTCAAGCCTGAAATGATGCCTAAAGACACACCTAAGGTCTTCCTTCACAAGTAGAGCTGAATGGTTCAATATGACATTACATTGTGTCTTTAAATCTAACAAGCAAATAAGAAAATAATAATCAGCCCCCAGAATATAGGTATATTGAAGAATATTACAAATGAAAATGATAAATAGGTCAGTTTCAAAGAAATGTATAGAAGTTGTTTAAGACAACAAATGTCTAATTTTATACTATCATTACAGGAATTGACAGAAGAAGGGCTGCCGTTTGTTATATTATTCCACAAATTAGAAGATACAGAAGTTGTCACAGCATTTAACAGAATTGTACAGAATGAATTATTAGGGGAAAGAAGTAAGTCTCTATCAAGTCTGTTATACACAAGTCATTTTTATCCAGAGCCTTATTTTATATAATACAAGGAAACTTGTATCTCCAGGCCCAATATAGCCCTGCAGGGGATAATCGGCTCGTACAATTTGTGCCAGTTCTACTTGGTAAGGCTGTATTTGCCTTCATAACATACTTTTCAATAGGCAGTGAAATTATACTTTGTAAATTTCACTGTGAAAATATAAAATATAATTTTCACAGTGAAAATATAAAATATTAAATAAATATAAAATATAATACTAGAAATGGCTGTTATATAGCTAATAACTTCCTCTGCCATGACAGCTGTACAAGTCTACTGATCAATAAAGCATGCCAACAAATGAGAGGTTGTTGTATACTATCAGTTTTTCACAGGAAAAACTTTTGGGGCTTCAAAAAATTAATACCCCCCCCCCTCCAACCCCCCTCCCCCAAAAAAAAAAAACCCCCAAAAAAAAAAAACCAGCATTACAATCATAAGAATAGGATTTGATAGTGTTTTAATAAGCTTAACATTATAGCTTCCAAAACAATCAAACTTTAAATAAACTGAACTAAATATTTATTGATTTTGTTTGTCTTGTGATTGTATTTCACAACACTTTTGTATTTCTGCCTAAATTGTCAAATTTATGTATGACTTGTCACATAATGAATGATTTTTTGTTTATTTTCAGCTAGCGTAAACTTTTTAACTGCTGATGGTACAAAGTTTTCACATCCTCTTCACCATTTAGGAAAATCAGCCAATGATTTACCTGTGTTAGCTATAGACAGTTTTAGACACATGTACCTTTTTAAACACGACGTCAGAAAAGATCTCGAGTAAGTGGCAAGAATTCTTATTGTGTTTCAGAATTTTGACTTCACTTTGGAAAGTTAGAGATATATATTGTGCACAAATTTGATGTTTTAAAAAAAAAAACGTAATTATAACTGTACAGTCTCTTTTAAAATGTACAAATAAACATCTTTAGAATAAACAAAGAGAAAATATGTTACGTTTTAAACTCTACACACTACAGGTAATCATAGTATAATTGCATATTGTCAGTAAAAAAAAAAAAATGGCAGTTTTTATGAGAATAGACCAAATTAATTTGACAAATAATAGAGAATGAAGCTTCCCAAAAATAGTTTATACATTGACTTTTTCAAATTAGACATATTCAGGAAGAATTTGATAGATTTGAATAAATTTCTGCAAAAGAAGTATTTTACCCAAAGATGGGCAGAGTAAATCTTAAAAAAAAAGTCAGCTGTGTTTCATAATGACATTATATATATTGTTATGCATACAGAATTGATTCCTTAGTAAGACAGGGGCATCCGTGGCCGAGTGGTTAAGGTTGTTGACTTCAAATCACTTGTCCCTCACCGCTGTGGGTTCGAATCCTGACAGGGACTTTGGATTCTTTCATGTGAGGAAGCTATCCAGCTAACTTACGGAACGTCCGTGGTTCTACTCAGGTGCCCGTTCGTGCCTGAAATATGCACTGAAGGGCACCTGAGGTCTTCCTCCACCAGTAAAACTGAAATGTCGCGATATGACTTATACTGTGTCGATGTGACGTAAAACCCAAAACAAAAACAAAAAAAAGAATTATTAAGACATGGTATATAGTATCAAATAACAGGAAGATTTATCTATCTTATAAAGGAATTAATCCGTTGAATAACCTATATTTGATTGTAATCAAAAAGTTTATATCAAATTGCAAGCCTCAATAGATTTAGAAATAAAGCAATATGAATATATTAGACTTTTCATCATATACTTAAAATAAGAAAAGTTTGCGGTAAAAAAAATTTTTCATTCACATACTCATACTGTAGCTCTAAGATTGAACCCAACTTTATGCTATGTTTGTATCATGTTAGTATATATATATGTAAATCTGTGTCATATAATTTTAACAGAGTTGCACTAGTACTCAGGGCAGGAAAAATCTGATTTTGACTTGAATGTTTGTTTTTATCTGAAACATTTCTAAACTTGTTCATTTGATAATAATAGAGTAAATGAATATAAATTTCCACTTATCTGTACAGACTGTGGGACAACCTGGACAATACGGCCAATTGATTTTGCTGTCCCTAGTACTTCTATTCTAGTATAGGATAAACATTAATCATATCATGTTACTTTTATCTTGCAGATCACCTGGTTTAGTGAAAGAGTTCATAGCAGATTTACACTCGGGCAAGCTTCATCGTGAGTTCCATCATGGTCCTGACCCGGTGGTGCAACAAGAAAAGCAAGTGGAACAGGTAAGCCGTTTTATAGTAATATATAGATCTTGTGATGGCACCATGCAGAAACTTTGTGAAACACTGCTTAGTGACAAATAGTTACTATGGAAATTTGAAACACTGCTTAGTGACAAATAGTTACTATGGAAATTTTTTTCTGTGATGACTAATTAATAGATTTGACCATTCTATATGGTTGACTTTTATAGAATCTTGTTAACAGTTAAGAATAATGAGGGCATTCAACATGCAACAACAAAAACACAAGAATTCATAACAAATTTCAAACAAGAATTGAAACATTAAATTTTATAATTATATTGCTTTTTAGCATTAATATGTTTACCATTGAATTTTAAGGAGTGATGTAAACATTAAAATTAGATAATTAGTAATTTTGAAACATATAATTTAAAAATAATGGGAAGCTGAATTCTTTGAACTGATATTCTTTATTGTGATTTAATTTGGTAACCTTAATTGATTTAAATTTTTGTTGGCCAAAATCCAAAACTATTATGTATAGTTCTTATAATTAAAAAAAAGATACTTTTGTTTCAAGAGAATTGTTTATATATATGAGGATCTATGTTGACTTGTCACTATTAGAATATTTACGTCAAGTGTATTATTGAATAAAGTTTTTTTTACAACACTTAAGTGATATGCTAATGAAATATAATGTATGATATTATATAATGGAAGATAAGTGATGTATATTTTAAACCAGCATACCTTTAGTTAATTGGCCTGTCTGTTTCGAAGAAAAGGTCAAATTATTATGATCACCGCGGTTTTGTCGTCAGCATTGTTGTGCTGCAAAAAAACTAAATGTAGCCCATTTTTCAAATATTTATAAAGTTATCAACATGAAAGATGGAATACTTGGTTATCATGACAAGGTGATGCTTTTAAACAAGGGGAATAATTCTGAAAGCAATATTTTTGGAGTTATGCTCCTTTTTAATGTAGAATTTTTAATTGCTCACAGTGCTCTTAAGATTTTTTTTTGACAAATCTACAATTTCTCTTTTCAATCTAGACCTGTTTTTGGACTGCAAAAAGTTCCTTTCTATTTTCTAAACTGTTGTTGCTGACCATTATTATTGACCCATATTTTGTCCCAGTTATGCAAATTTCTATGTCAGGTTGAATTGTACCTAATAGTGCAAAAAATGCTGCAAACATAAGCATTATATAAAAAAAAAAACAACAAACCAGATTTTTGTTGTGAAGAGACATTTGAGGATTTTGTTGTATTTCTTAGCTAAGCAAGAAAGTCATCATGTAATCCAACCAAAATTAAAAAAAAGATGAGACCTGAAAAGTAAATGCAAGTTATAATTTGTTAGAAGTTCTAGAGCTATGCTGGTTTTTGATTGATCGTTCATGTAATTTTGTCAGTATATTGTGCGATGGCTTATATGTGAACTTGAGCATGTTGTTGGATCTGTGTATGTTTCGAAAGGTCTTACATCATTATTAGGCTATAGTCCTCCAGTATCTCTATGGTTACAGAGAAGCAGTTTGCCTCTTACAGCTGGCCCCAGGACAGGATCCGTTCCTTATTGTTAGAAAATACAAATAAATATATTGGGGGGAATTTTTGTATGCAGAATTCTGAATTCTTTTAGTGGATGTATTACTTGTAAAACTAACTTGTCAAGCTTTCACTAATACACTGTTGGTCTCGAGGTGTTTTCTATTTCTTTGAACTAACTCAGTTAATCAAGAGTTTTAAAAATTATAGCCAGCAGGTTCTATACATTCATTCTTCATGTGTCAAGAAATTAATTTTGCTGTATTTAGTTATGACCTACTTTAAATTTAGGTTTCATCCATGTTGAATCCAGCTCATTCATTCATTTCATTCATTCATTTTATTCAATCATTAATTCATTCAAAGCCTTGGGGTAAAACATTCAAAAGTTTTCATAGTTTATCTTTTTTGCATTTGTCTATATATAACTGCTTTGTCAGTGTCCTTAGGAAACATTTAAAAAGACTTAAAAGCTAAAATTTAGCCTGGCAATCGATATATCGCTGTATCGCCGATAATTCATTACCGATATATCGATACTAAAATCCTTATCGATGACATCTCTACTCTTTTCAATCTAGACCTGTTTTTGGGCTGCAAAAAGTTCCTTTCTATTTTCTAAACTGTTGTTGCTGACCATTATTATTGACCCATATTTTGTCCCAGTTATGCAAATTTCTATGTCAGGTTGAATTGTACCTAATAGTGCAAAAAATACTGCAAACGTAAGCAATTATATAAAAAAAATAGCAACAAACCAGATTTGTGTTGTGAAGAGACACTTGAGGATTTTGTTGTATCTTCTTAGCTAAGCAAGAAAGTCATCATGTAATCCAACCAAAATTAAAAAAAGATGAGACCTGAAAAGTAAATGCAAGTTATAATTTGTTAGAAGTTCTAGAGCTATGCTGGTTTTATAATCGTTCATGTAATTTTGTCAGTATATTGTGCATGGCTTATATGTGAACTTGAGCATGTTGTTGGTGTGTATGTTTCGAAAGGTCTTACATCCATTATTAGGCTATAGTCCTCCCAGTATCTCTATGGTTACAGAGAAGCAGTTTGCCTCTTACAGCTGGCCCCAGGACAGGATCCGTTCTTATTGTTAGAAAATACAAATAAATATATTGGGGGGAATTTTTGTATGCAGAAATTCTGAATTCTTTTAGTGGATGTATTACCTTGTAAACTAACTTGTCAAGCTTTCACTAATACACTGTTGGTCTCGAGGTGTTTTCTATTTCTTTTGAACTAACTCAGTTAATCAAGAGTTTTAAATTATAGCCAGCAGGTTCTATACATTCATTCATGTGTCAAGAAATTAATTTTGCTGTATTTAGTTATGACCTACTTTAAATTTAGGTTTCATCCATGTTGAATCCAGCTCATTCATTCATTCATTCATTCATTTTATTCAATCATTCATTCATTCAAAGCTTGGGGTAAAACATTAAGAAGGAGAAGAAATATAGGTGATTTAAATGCCTTATAATTAGCCTAATAATTATATGTCACTTGGCAAAATCTCAGGGTTTTCTAAAAAAACAAAATCTGTAGTGGTAGGCACACTACAACAATTGCAGAAAAAACATTACATCATTTCACTTAAAAGTCCTGAATGTTTGTCAATGTTAAGATAAGAGGTAAGTTTTCACATTTCCGCCATACTGTCATGATGGCTTCATCAGGTTCACGTTATGAGGATAATGATACATTAAAATGACATGGACTGCCTGCTTCAGGGTTATCGTTATTAAATGCTTTTAAAATTGGTTGTATTTTGAGTCTGTAGATTAAAATCTGTTGCCTCAGATACAAATGAAATCCCTGTACTTCATATTGACAAGATGTTCTATAAATGGAGATTTTAGACAAATGCCAAAGTAGTAGATTGGGTTAGTTATTTTATGGAAAAAAAATATGATATTAAAGTTTTAAATACTGATGATTTTTAACATCTTTTTTTTATCAGTTTCGCACTCATGCTTGTTGGTTTTGGACAACAAGATTTCTTCAGATTGGTCTAGGTTAGTGATAAAACTCGCACTTTATATTCATGGCTATCAACCTAACAAACCTAATCAATGTGGGTTTACAACTTTTACCTGGAACTAGGATTTTGTTCAGTGGGAATTTCTTTCCAAGGTCATTCATTGTTAATAGAGGTAGCTCTAAGGTTGATGTTTTTTTGATAGCTTCTTGTGAGGTCACAATGTGGGATATTCTTACGGACATTTCGGCTTTATTTACAGGATGATGTTGTATTGCATGGTTACCTGCCCAAAATTTTCTCTGTTTTTTTCTTTCCCTTTTTTTTTCACATTTTTTTTTTTATTGAAATATGTTAAATAATGTCTCAGTGTTAATGTCCATACAGAGCAAGGATGATAACCAGCCTTCCACTTCTGAACCGAAAGTCGATTCTCAAAATAATGTCGAAAATTCGGAAAACCAAATCGATACTACCGATAAGCCGGCTGTCGATCAGGAATATAGGTCGGACGATACCGATAGCAATGCGTCCGACTTTACGGCCGAGGAACCGGCTCAGGAGTCAGTGCCTGATATTGACAGTGCACAAAAGGCCTCGGAGAAGGTTACTGAACAAACAGGACACCTGCCTGTAGAAACTGACCAAAGTTCGACTGCCATGCCCCCATCATCCCCACCGGAATCTGTGTTCAAAAATTTGAGACCATCCGAAAACCGATACACTTTAAAAGACAAAGATGAATTGTAAAATGGTTGTGTTAAAGAATCTGCCAATAATTTCAATGGTTTGTGTGTTTATTTGTTAACATTTTACATCTTAATTAGTTTAGTGTGACAGTGCAGTTTTATTTTTTAGTCTTTTACCCTCACATAGTCTAATATAGGGAATGGACTTGTCTGTTTTTAATCTGGACAAAATCATAATTATATGGGAATTTTCAGTGTAGACCATCGTCTGATTTTGGTCAGTAAATTTAATCAGATATGGTCATTTTACACTATAGAGTCTTCTTAGAATAGATCTCGGTGTCTTTATTCAGTTTTTGCTTCTTTTAGTTCACACAAGTATTAGGTTTTGTTTATGTAAAGGGTTATTCTAATGCATTGTCATAGGTATAGAGTTGTCTATTTAAAGTAGCATGTAACGGAATAAAAATACCCCATTAAAGCAATTCAATTGAAACTTAATTAATAAGAAAATAGCCCATAAACCAATAAAGAAAGTAAAACTTTGATGAAAAAAACAAAACAATTTTATTGAAGAAAATATTGGTTATTTAGAGTCAATATTTTCTTCAGTAAAACTGTGTCTGTTGGTGAGTGGTTAAGTTTGATGACTCCAAACCACTTGACCCTCACCGATGTGGGTTTGAATCTCCAACGGGACTTTTGACTCTTTCATGTGAGGAAGCAATCTAGCTTAAGCTTACGGATTGTTGATGGTTGTACTCAGGTGCCAGTTTGTGTTCGAATTAAGGCCTGGTTCAAGGGCACCTGAGATCTTCCTCCACAAGTAAAGATTGAAAGTCGCCATATCACCTTTAATGTGTTGGTGCAAGCTTATACCCAACCAAAAAAAAATATTGACTAATATTTCTATTTATATGCAATATTGATTTTAAACTTGAATCAAAACATACAGTTAGTAATCATGATACAGAAATGATTAAAAGGATCGAAAAAAAAAAGGCTATATATTTGTATGCCCCCACTTCTTCATTTGGTGCATATAGTTTTTCCCTTGTTCCTTTGTCATGTCATTCTGTTGAAAGACTGACCAAAACAGTAGAATATTCTAGCTCTTTTAGTTCTGTATGTAACAAAGTTTCATTATGCATGCTGTTATATTTAATATTTAGTTAGAAAAATAAGCTTGAACTAGCATTATTATTTAGTTTTTACCATGTCACAGCTAACATATCCACCATTATGTCAACTGGTTTTACAATAGTCATATGTTGTGTATTGTCATTAATAGCCTAACAGTAGTTGACATAGACACTCCTTCTTGTCATTACTAATGCATTGTTAACATATTGAGTTGACCAAAACAACTGTAACGATTTAGTGCAGTCTACCGACAGGTAAACTGCACTCTGTATTATAATGATAAAAAAAACCCCCAAAAAAACAGTGTGTTGACAAGGAAAAAACTATTTTTATTTGACATGAGATATGTGCAGTGTCTTGACAGGCCAAGTGAATAGATTGTGCCAATTTCATTGCCCCCTCACTTTAGCTGGGGCTGTAAAATTGGGATTTTTCCCACACAGAAAAAAATCTTTAAAATCATGCTGTAGGCACATAATTTTATTATATACTTATAAATGAAATATTGAGAGCTATTGTTGAGATAAAATGAGTATTTTCACTTTCTGTATTTTCACTGCAGTGAAAGATAGTTTCTGTATTTTCACTGGTGTCTTACTTAACTTTCTGGTAAATTCAGCCAATACACAAAATTTAAGGGAAATTCTTATAAATTGTGATGTCAAAAAACAACCACTCGTAAAATTTTCATATTAAATTTCATACCAGTGGATGAAAATAAATCCTGTATTTATGAAAAAAACTTGAATATCCTCTATGTGTGTGTTATCACAAAGGCCTCAAAAACTTACCTGCTGAATTTCTAAAATGGACTTTCCATTATCAATTTTGGTATATCATGGTGACAACCTAAAGGTTATACAGCCAGAGCCTGGTTGGACTGCCCAGGTGTGCAGGTTTACCTGGCTGTATACTGATGGAAAAGGCTAATCATGTAGGTTTTTTTTCAGTCGAGTTTAAAGGTTTACTTGTCAGTGATGTACTTATGCACATTTTATGTTGTTTTATATATAATCTAAATCTAGTGCACTGCTCCTTAAAATCATAATTCAATTATAATTAGATTTTATCAGTATAGAATTTGTAGAGTACTTAACAGATTTCTTTCATAATTCTTATATTTATTTGTCAATATATATAAACAAAAAATAAGCAAAACATTAAATATTCATTCATAAAGATTTTTTTCCTTCACTTTTTAAATAGAGAAAGAGATTTTGAATATTTGGTTTAATTAATGGTAGTTTAAAAAAAGAAGACTGTTTTCAAGTGGATTATAAGTTTCCCTAACAGTATGACTGAAAGACAACAAGGTTTTAACTACTTGCGATCTATGCCCCCCTGAATGGGGTGGGTATATAGATTTGCCTTTATTTGGTTTACTGTCACTGTGTCCGTCTGTAGACTGACAAAACAAAGAAATGTTGGAGCATCTGTGTTATGTAATGAACATAATTTCTTGTTTTCTTGTTATCCTCCAATTTTGGAAAAAAAATTCTGATATAAACCAAAGAAAATATTGTGTTGGATACTAAAATGTTTTAATTCTTCCATTGTACCAACAGTGTTTTTGTATACATGTACAGCTATGAAACATATATTTCATTATTTATTATAATATTTTATACATTATTACAATATAAATGATAAAAGAAATCAAACTTAATTAAAATCCTATTTTGGTTAATTAAATATATTCCTTACTATACTCTATAAAATATTATTTGCAAGACTTAACACTAGTATATTAATTTTATGTTATATCCATCAGTAAAGATGATATCTTGTACAGGCTTGTTAATACTATGTTCTTATACAACCCTGTGTACTCAACATATAACCAAACCCCCTGTTTTCTGAGATTAAAAAAAAGCAACACAATTTTATAGTTATCATAATGACATTTTGCTATTTTGGTTAAAGGTAGTGGGGATGACAACAAACATTAGTAAATTTTTTAAACATTTAGTACTGCAGGTGTTATGTTGTGTGTAAATTGTAATTCACTGTTAATATTTCATCTTATTTTGACTGTTTCAATACCCCTTCACTGTAGCACTGACTAAATTTCTACTTTGATCAGTTCATTAATTAGTTAATATGAATAGATAACCTTGTTTTATGTGTAACACTTATTTGTAACCATCTTTACTGTTATCATTTGACCATCTTTTGTGTGAAGTCGGAACTTACTTACAGAAAATACTTTACTGTCACTCTACATGAACCCTTAACCCCTGCTGGAATACAAGTGATAAGTCTTAATTTGCCACTAGTATAGAGCCAGGCCAGTCTGCACATCTGTGCAGTCTAACGAGGCTTGAGTCTGTTTGCCGACTATCTTTAAATTTTGATATTGATGCCCTTCACCGCTGTTGGTTCGAATCCCTACAAGGAATTTGGATTTTTTCCTGTGAGGAAGCTTAATCCATCTAGCTGACAGAACATTGATGGTTCTACTCAGGTGCTCATTTGTGCCAGAAATAATGTACAGTAGGGCACCTGAGGTCTTCATCCACTATTTGAATTGGAAATTTGCCATATGGTCTTTACTGTGTTGGTGTGACATAAAACCCAACCAGAAAAATAAAAATCCCAAAAATGGATTATAAAGGAGGCTGAATAAGTGCATGTAAGAAATCCAGCAGGTCGTTGAGAGGTATTAAAACTTATATGAAAAAAAAAAAATGATAAATGATAATGAATAAATAAAACTCAACAATTTTAAACGTAATATTTTATCTCCTTTATCTTTGCAGCAAGCCGGACATATTCCTCATGAACCAAGTGATAAACCGGAGCAGCCAACCAGCCCGCCAGAATCAGCGTTCCAAAAATTAGCGCCATCTGATAACCGTTACACTATTTTAAGGGAGCGTGATGAATTGTAGTTGATCCCCCGGTTAATTTTATATATATATTCTCAATTTTAACATTTTAATGCTACTGTTTCACATTTAAGAGGTTATTATTTTTTACCTTGTATTTTTCTCATTTTTTTTTTCAGTACTCTGTTGTTTTTAAAAAGTGATTAATTATATGGTCTTTTTTTTAATTTAAATATATTAATCATAATTATGGTCTTTTTGTGTCGCCTTGAAAAGGTGACATATAGGGGTTACTTTTGTCGGCGGTGTCGGCGGCGGTGTCTGTGTCGGCGTCGTTGTCGGCGTCGTTGTCTGCGTCGTTGTCGGCGTCCCCTAAAGCTTGTCCGGAGCATAACTCAGTCACTATAAGTCTGAATGACTTCAAACTTGGTATGCATGCTTCTTTCAATAACCCGAAGTGCAGTGCACAAGGACCGGTACTCTGCAGTTCTTATTTTTTGAGTTATTGCCCTTTGTTAATTTTCATACTTCAATTTTGTCCGGGCCATTTCTCTTCAACTAAAAAAGCTATGGACTTGAAACTTCATAGGATGATAGATCTCATTATTAAGAAGTGCAGTGCACAAGAACCAGTACTCTGCACTTCCTAATTTTTGAGTTATTGCCCTTTGTTAATTTTCATACATTATTTTTGTCCGGGCCATTTCTAATGTATATAAAAGCCATGGACTTGAAACTTCATAGGATGATAGGTCTCATTAAGAAGAAATGCAGTGCACAAGAACTGGTACTCTGCATTTCTTATTTTTTTGAGTTATTGCCCTTTGTTTATTTTCATACTTTAATTTTGTCCGGGCCATTTCTCCTTAAGTATAAAAGCTATGGACTTGAAACTTCATAGGATGATAGATTTCATTATTAAGAAGTGCAGTGCACAAGAATCGGTACTCTGCATTTCTTAATTTTTGAGTTATGGCCCTTTGTTAATTTTCATACTTAATTTTTGTCCAGGCCATTTCTCCGAAAGTATAAAAGTTATAGACTTGAAACTTCATAGGATGATAGATCTCATTAAAAAGAAGTGCAGTGCATAAGAACTGATACTCTGCATTTCTTATTTTTGAGTTATTGCCCTTTGTTGATTTTCTTACTTTCTTTATTTTTGTCCTGGTCATTTTTCCTCAAGTATGAAAGCTATGGACTTGAAACATCATAGAATGATAGATCTTATTGATAAGAAGTGCAGTGTACAGAAACTGCTGCTCTGCACTTATTATTTTTTTAGTTATTGCCCCTTGTTATTTTTCATATTTCATTTTTGTCCTGGCCATTTCTCCAAAACTACATTGTTCACAAGGCGACACATCCGACTCGCGGAGTTCTAGTTTTAATTTAAATTTATGGTCTTTTAGTAATTGAGCGACTTGTTAGATGTAATTTTATGATGTTTTAGCTTTTTCTTCATTAAATTTCTGAGTATAACGTTTGTGAAAAAGATTTTAAAATTGCTTAGTTTTTAATTATAATTAACTCGCTTCAAAAAGGTTTTTCTCAGTAGTAATGCTTGTAGAGTAATTTAATATTTATCTTTTCTTAACTTTTTCACTAGATATCACTTAATATTGGTTAAGACTCCAGAGTTTAAAGAATAGGTTGAAATAATTTTTTGCTTGAATTGTGAAACAGTAGCTTTGAATATGTAAAACATGTATGTCTCTAGCTTTTTGTCAGATTCTAGTGATTTTTGAAAGTTGCTGTCATTATTTGTTACCTTGTAAAATCATGTTGAGAAACAGCATTGTAAAGTCATGTCAAAGAATAGCATGATTTCTATCGTTTTTAGCTAGAATAGGGAGGGCAATGATTGTTACATGTAGTCTCCCAAGTGTCACAATTTGGTTAAGTTTGTACCTGTAAGGTGGTGTCTAAAAAAGTACTGAAGGGAAAGAATTGAACCTTTACACTTATTTAAGAGCATAGTAGGAGGTCACTGACCAAGGCCCATAACTCTAACATGGATTTTTGACAAAATAATGGCCCTTTTCGAACATAGAATATTCTTCATTTTTTTTGGCTCTTTTCTCATTTTTTTTTACTATCAAGGACTGAGAATAGTGGAGCAAGCTGTCCTACTAACAGCTCTTGTTTTTTTCTCTCTTCTTGTTGTCACTATCTTTTACATGTTGGTTTGTATTCTAAAAAGCTTATTTTGTAATTTTGCTTATGTGATATTGGTCCATGGCTAAGGATTACCTTTGCTTCACTTTTAAAGATGAAATATTGGATCATGGCCAAGGCTGTTATGACTGTAGTTTATTGTAATGAATGTAGTCCATGTCTTATTTGAGGACCAATAAAACTAGATATTGGTCCATGGCAGAGGGCCAATGTGACAGCAGTTAAGTAGGGTGATATTGGTCCATGGCTGAGAGCCAATATGAAAGCAATTAAATGTAGTGATATTGGTCCATGGCTGAGGGCCAGTTTGACTGCATTTAACAGTCATTATATTGGTCCATGGCTGAAATGTTATGTTATTGTAGTTAGGTGTGGTTAAAATGGAACAATACAAGTTCATTTTTGTATAGCGTATTTAACCATGGATTAGGCCAATATGTATTGTTTTGTAAGAGATGTTCCATTTGAAATTGCTTACTTCACTTTAATTTTCCAAAAACATAACTTCACATCTATTTGAAAGCATAATCGAGATTCCAAATAATTTACACTTTGATGACTGGTGAAGGTTTTCAAGATATTTACCTCTTTTAAACTTGCCAACATAGTTTTGTTACTGTAACAATGAGTTTTATAAGTCTTTCGTTTAAGCCATACATCTAACAAGTTAAAGTCATTTTCATTGTAAATTGGTGCATTTTCATTCTTCCCTTTTCATACAGTGAAATGATAAAAATGAATGCATCTCTTAATCATTTTTGTTTTCTCATTTGTGAATTGAAATATTGTTCTTATGCTTTTGATAACTGTATATTATTATTATTATTAGCATTCAAACCTGTTTGCAAAGAATCTACGTGGGAAATAAGTAAGGTTTATCGATATTTATGCTCACTTTGTATTTACATATCGTCACCTTAGTGCAATAACTGGTTAACTCTAAATTGAATTTAGATGGGCTTAACCCATTACTGCACTAAAGTGAAAATATGATAATTATAATATAATAATATTACTCATCACTCGCTTTCTACAACACTCTGTATGGGAGCTGTTTTATATGATAAATATATAGGATCTCACATGATTTGCCATACCAAGTAAGATTTTATTAAACAAGTTCAAGGAAAAGATATAACATTTTCTCAGACCAGTTTAATGAAATTTTAAATGAGAACAAATGTCAGATTCTTGTGATCACATGACTTAAATACATTGAAATTTATGAAAATATACAGTTTATTTGATGTTCTAGGCGTGCTTTTGTACATGTTTTTTTAGCTCACCTGTCACAAAGTGACAGGCTGAGCTTTTGTACTCGCTTTTCGTCCGTCGTCCGTCCGTAAACTTTTACTTTAAATGACATCTCCTCATAAACCACTAAGCCAATTTCATCCAAACTTCACAGGAATGTTCCTTTGGTGGTCACCTTTAGAAATTGTTCAAAGAATTAAATTCCATGCAAAACTCTGGTTGCCATGGCAACCGAAAGATATATTTTTTAAAAATCTTCTTTAAAAAAAATCCATAGAGCTAGAGCTTAGATATTTGGCATGAAACATCTTCAGGTGAGTGTCTACCAAGTTTGTTCAAATAGAAGCCCTGGGGTCAAAATTGGCCCCGCCCCAGGGGCTCATAGATTTTCCTTATATGCATATAGTAAAAACTTAAAAAATCTTCTTTTAAAGAACCCATAGAGCTAGAGCATGAAACATCTTCTAATGGGTGTCTACCAAGTTTGTTCAAATAAAAGCCCTGGGGTCAAAATTGGCCCTGCCCCGGGGGTCATTGATTTTCCTTATATGTGTATAGCAAAAACTTAAAAAATCTTCTTTGAAAAAACCCATATAGCTAGAGTTTAGATATTAAGCATGAAACATCTTCTAATGAGTGTCTACCAAGTTTGTTCAAATAAAAGCCCTGGGGTCAAAATTGGCCCCGCCCCGGGGGGGTCATTGATTTTCCCAAGATGCATATTGTAAAAACTTAAAAAATCTTCTTTTAAAGAACCCATAGAGCTAGAGCTAAGATATTTAGCATGAAACATGTTCTAATGGGTGTCTACAAAGTTTGTTCAAATAAAAGCCCTGGGGTCAAAATTGGCCCCGCCCCGGGGGTCATTGATTTTCCTTATATGTGTATAGCAAAAACTTAAAAAATCTTCTTTGAAAAAACCCATATAGCTAGAGTTTAGATATTAAGCATGAAACATTTTCTAGTGAGTGTCTACCAAGTTTGTTCAAATAAAAGCCCTGGGGTCAAAATTGGCCCCGCCCCAGGGGGTCATTGATTTTCCCTATATGCATATAGTAAAAACTTAAAAAATCTTCTTCTAAAAAACCCAAAGAGCTACAGCTTAGATATTTGGCATGAAACATCTTCTAATGAATGTCTACCAAGTTTGTTCAAATAAAAGCCCTGGGGTCAAAATTGGCCCCGCCCCAGGGGGTCATTGATTTTCCCTATATGCATATAGTAAAAACTTAAAAACACTTCTTTTAAAGAACCCAAAGAGCTAGAGCTAAGATATTTAGCATGAAACATCTTCTAATGGGTGTCTACCAAGTTTGTTCAAATAAAAGCCCTGAGGTCAAAATTGGCCCGACCCAGGGGTGTCATTGTTTTTAACTATATGTGTACAGTAAAAACTTAAAAAATCTTCTTTTAAAAAAACGAATGAGCTAGAAGTTAGATTTTAAGCAGGAAACATCTTTTTGTTGGTGTCTACCAAGTTTGTCCAAATAAAAGCCCTTGGGTTTAAATTGGCCCTGCCAAGGGGTGGGGGGGGGTGGAGGTCATTGTTTTTTATTATATGTGTGTAGTAAAAACTTAACATTATGAAACATCTTCTAATGAGTGTCTTCCAAGTTTGCTCAAATAAAAGCCCTGGGGTTTAAACCGGCCACGCTCCAGGGGCCTATATACAGGTGAGCGACCTCAGGGCCATCATGGCCCTCTTGTTTTATTGAAATTTTAGATTTGATTGCATTTAATTATAGCATTGTATATTCTACTATAAGGGTATGTCTGGAAAAAAACAATGGGGTAAGCCTTTAGATCAAATTTAATTCTTTGATTTACATTTAGCACGATTTATTCCACTCTAAGGAAGATAACTTAGTAAAAGCAACTGATAATTTTTGTTTTGCAAAATTGCAGTTAGCTCCCCTTTCTGTAATTGGTTTTGATTCATTCTTTGGTTCTTGTTATATGCATACTTCTGTGTGAAGTTTTAGCATATCAAAAACTGGGAAGTCATTTTATGCCATGTCAGAGTGCTTTTGACATAAAATTAGAAATTAATTTCAAATTTTTTCAAAAATCTGGAGTCATGTCTCTTTTATAGAATTGCTAAAAGTGTGAAGGACATGTTATAAAGTTGAAAAGGCTGCATTTACTATGTTGAAGATACTCGTTACTCTGTGTACAAATCAAACTTATCTGGTCATGTAGTCAGAGATATATACATGTTGATAAAAGGGAAAAACGGTTTGAATGAAAATTGTTTTATAATTGTTATTGTGTGATAATTTCTGTATACAAGGTTGCTCGACCAGGGCCGGCAAAAGCTCAGTTTGACTTGCTTGTCGTATTATCTGAAGCATTTCTTTACTTGTCCGCATGATATTTATAAAGTAATATCTGGGAAAAATTTACTTTTCCGTATAGGGTGTTGGACAACCTGAGTATAGGGACAACTCCTTTTGTCTGTACATGCAGTGGGACAACCTGGGCAACAAGGACAACTGCTTTTGTCACCCCTGAAAACCATTTACATTTTCATTATTTTAAAAGCGCTTGCTTATAAAAATATTTAGTTAGGGAAGGTCAGTGGTACAACTCTGGTTCCGACAGGTGCTTGAAAACATGGCAAGAGATGGCACTTCTGGTGTTCTTCCACTGATAAAGCTGAAAATTTGTCATATTTTTATTACTGGAATAATTTTGAGATTACAAAATTTCCATTTTTGAGCAACATTGAAGAGACAAATTGTGGATTGGCCCGCAAGTCTTCAAATATTGGCTCTTATTTGTTTTTTTTGTTGTTGTTTTTTGGGTGAGTTGTTAACATTTGTTTCTGTGTCATTTGATTTACCATTTTTCTTGATAGAAAAAAGTTTATGTGTGTGTAATTTAAGTGTGGTTTTGAATATTAATCAGTTAATATATTTTGTCCATCATTTTGATACGCCGTATGGCACATGATATGAATATGATGTTGCTGTAATAGTTAATAATGCTGTCGGATGAGAAAAGTAAATCTTCAAAAAGAAAAAAAAACACTTGGAAAAATGCATTTATAGTTATAGAATTGTATAAAATTATCATATTCACGATACAGGTGTAACTGAATGTTTTTATACAAAGTATGATAGAATTTTCTATGTTAAGCACAAATTTTTTTTGTATATTTTGACAAGTTACAGGTAAATTCTGTAGAAAGTATGTGCCTTAGGCTAAGGTTTATTGGCTTCTTTTGTACACATGACTACAATGGCTGCCCATTAGAACAAACCGTTTTCAAGTTTTGTAAAACTAAAATACAAATCTTGATGTGGCCTCTGAATAGAAGGTTATTTGATTGATAGAGACGAAAGAAATTAAACGAATACCTGGACTACTATACTTTATTTAATTGCTCAGAATAAAACTGAATTTTGTTTTTAGCCACAATTTTTTTCCTAGTCTCCAAACTGCTTTTGAGCCATAGAGAATGGTAGCTTAGTAAATATTTGACTCTTATATTTTGTCATTAACTTTAATGTGTTGAAATTGTTACTGTATTTTGTTACAATTAATGTAATGCTTATCATGTACATAGAGAACTATTTTTACACAGGCTTTTATTGTAAATACTGCAGGTTTCAATAAGAAAGAATGAAAAGACATCAAATAACCTGTTTATATGTGTTTGGTAATTATGCTTATATTGACATGTGGGATTAGAGATTCTTTCATGTAAAGAGGGACACCTGAGGTCTTCCTCCTCCAGTAAAACTGGAAAATGATAATTACCACAAGTTGTTTTCTGTGTTGGTGTAATGAAAACCCAATCAGTCAATCACTGATTTAAAATGGTGTACATCATGAAGTGTAACATGCACCCTCTACCATGGTGGTTTAAACGTTCAGTGCTATTACATATTGTACAGTGTGAATTTTTCTTTTAGAGTGCTGTGTTTAATTCACGAGTATGGCCTATCAATGTAAACAGTGATAGTTAAGAAGTAATTTTAATATCTTGAATTATAGTCTTTATATGTTTTAAAATATAATTTGAAAAATTGGTAATTTCTGTTTATAAAAAACAAAATATAATTACATGTTTATTTTTCCATAGTATTTTAATATAGTGGCTACTTTGTAATGAAACAGTATGAATGTGTAATTGTTGAGTAAATTATGAAATAAATTTTGCTTTCTTGAGAACATGGTTTATATTATTTGAATGACAAAAAAGTTACGTTGGTATTTTTTTAATAGAATTGAATTATTTTTTAATGACATATTGTATGCCAGTCGGCTTTTGTTAAGAAATTAGTGAGTTTAAAATCAAACTTAAAGATGTAAAAAAACTCATTCTATTATCAATGGAAATGTTTTGTTTTTTTGGTAAGGGGTTTTTGTTACAACAGTTGCATATTTTTGTTTTTTTTCCTTTGTTCCTTTTTTTTAAATCTACAAAACCAAACTTTTTTGAAGCTTTTATTATAATATACATTTATTTTTATAAGCTTGAATCAAAGGAAAAATACCAAACCTTTAATTGAAAACCTTTAATTGGTTATTTAATGTATGAATATTCCAGGTGACAAAAAGCAATCACGTGATAGTAATGAGAATTGTCCAAATATTGCAAACTTCAACACAGTGATCCCCCTTTGGTTCGCTACAGCGTAGCCAATCAAACCACTGCAGGGAGTAATATCGAGTATAATGAAAGGGAATGCCTTTTCTAATACCAGGCTATTCCTTCCTGTAGGTCAACACATATTTTAATGTTGTTGTGCCTTAAAGTTCGAAATTTTTATTCTGACAACACAACGGAGATGCTTTGCATTCTGGGTAATTTAAACCGATGAAGTCACTTACAGTAGTCAATGACACTGTAAACGACGTTTTTACAAAAGACAAAGTAGGACAAATTTCATTTTACAAAAAAAAAAACTTAAATGGTCAGCTAACAGTGGAGTTACTGTTATGTAAAATTTTCATTTTCAAAATTGGTGTCTGCATTATTGGGTGTATGTTTGTTTATTTTTCATTTTGTTTAACTGATAATTTTGTGTATTTAAATGCAATTTGTTTATGACTTGTTGAAACATAATATATATGATATGATCTTTTTGTAATATAGATACATGTTAAAAACTAAAATAAAAGGTCTGAAAATCTGGAGATATTTGTTGTAACTCGCTAAGTAGCATGCTTATGCACGTTGTTTTATGACAACAACACTGTTGCCAAGTGATGAGAGTACCCACAGTTTTAACATGATTATAATGGATATAGATGTTCAGTGAAACCTGTGTTTAAAGACCAACTCCGAATAGAGATTACCCTGTAAATAAAGGTCATCTTTAAAGAAAGCACCACAAATTAAATGGAAGAGAGTAACTCCAAATTATAAACCACTTGACTGAAAAGGCCATTTCTTTCTCTCCATTGCATGGACTTTGTATTCAAGTTTAACTGTAGGTCTTGGAAATTGTTATTTTTTGTCCCCCGCCCTTTCGAAGAAAAAAGGGGGATATAGCAATAGGCTCCGTTCGTCTGTCTGTCCGTCCGTCGTCACACTTTCGTGTCCGGTCCGTTGTCATTTTTCAAAGGAATTTGAAATAACTTGGCACAAATGTTTGTTATAATAAGACGATGTGTCATGCGCAATAACCAGACCCCTACCTCCAAGGTCAAGGTCGCACTTGCTCATTCAAGGTCAACGTTGTATATTTGAGGGTATATGTCGTCTGCGGTCCATAACTGTCTAATCTTTGAAGGTATTTTTATTAATACTTGCCACAATTGTTCACAATAATGAGATGATGTGTCATGCGCAACAACCGGTCACATACCTGCAAAGTCAAGGTGAAACTTGGAGGTAAAAGATTATCATAGTCTGTTATAAGGTATTTTGTGTCCGGTCCATAACGTTTTCATAGATCAAAGGATTTTGAAAATACTTGGCACAATTAGTCACTATAATAAGACGATGTGTCATGCGCAACACCTGCAGCCCTACCTCCAAGGTCAAGGTCACACTTAAAGGCCAAAAATTAACATAGTCTGTTATAGGGTATATTGCGTGTCCGTTCTAGAACTCCTTTAAAAATTTTAATTCGGTGTTTCATTTTATTTATGTAATAAATTTATTATTGCATTTGCAGATCTATAGCATTGGTAATAATTTTGGACTGAAAGTCCTGGGATCCATACCACAATCTTTTGAAATAGCACAATTTTATGCTTCTTATGAAACTTCCCTGAGGCGGGGAACGTTGGTAACTCTGTTACAAATTCTTGTATTAAAGAGTACCTAAGAATATAAAGAACCGCGTTATAATGAGATATATGGGACCGTGTTTGTTGATTGGCAAAACAGTGGTATATAATGCATAATCAATCTGTTCCTCATTTGAACAGCATGATGGTTTGTTATTTCACAGCATTAAGATGCAATCTTGCCGTATAATTTAGGTAATAACACATCTATAGGTTTGCTCAAAAAGGAAATTAGAAATGCTCTAGAAAACTAAATTGACAATCTGACGTGATTTAATGAAATTAAGAACAGTTTGCAGAGGAGATGATTTATGCAGTATAGGATCATTACTTTTCTCAGCAATGAACGATACATTACTCTCGCAAAGTAATGTCAATCATGCACGCGCATGTTTTTTCCAATCAAAACGGACGTAATACTGATACTGGTTCCCGTTCTCATTGCATATTTTTAGACAATTTGCTATCTATGAGAAGATGTTCAACAAGCTTGCCAATGCACTATTCATTATTCATTTCATAAAAGACCCATTAAGCCTAAATAATGCAGTAAGTTTTATATCGAAAAAAACCCACTTTCTTTTGTGTGTGTCCTATTAAATTATTAAAGTTATTCCTTGGCCACATAGATGATCAATATTTTGTTTGTTTGCGTTTAGCAATTACATGTAGCCTTGTATACTTGTAGTTATAGTGATTTAGTATTTTTATGATAGACAAAAACACTTTTGCTACCTTTATGACAAATTATTTCGCATTCAGCGACATTTTCTCTAGATTATAAGCATGTAACATGTTCTTAATCAATTATTGCAACATTATTAAAAATTTATTAACTATTCCTACAAAATAAAAAAAAATTTTTTATTCCTGAGTAACAGGTTTTTTTCGAGGCATTCAGACTCGAAAATTTAAAGACTATCGAAATCGCTAAGAAAATTCAAGATAGAGTCAATCTCTGTAAATGGTCTTCAACGCACATATTGTTGGAATTTCTACTTTGTTAATTCCTCTTGGCCAGAATTTATGAAGGTAATGGTTGGCAGGGTTAACATACTAAAATCTCACAGACTGATACACAATCTAGCCCCCACAGATTTATAGTAATAAATAATTGTCTCAATTCTCATACAAACCTAATCATTAAATGAAACCTTAACAAGGTGCATTGTTAAAACTACATCAATATTAACACCATCGGTGCTTCGTTCCTGGCAAACCATGTGTTAAATTTCCGGTGCTGCTATTGTGCGTGTACGAAAAACATCCAGAAAGAATATTTTTAGGATTTTGATATTTTCCTAAATGAAAACCATAGTTTTAAATTGCTTCATGTATATATACCGATGCATTAAAAAGTATTATTAAGGAATATTTAGATTCTGATAAAAAACAACAAACATAAACATATTACCCGAGAGCAAACCACCCCCACCAAAATAAATAATTAATAAATAAATATAAATAATTGGCAATTGATCGATTGATTAATTAATTAATTAATTAATTAATTAAACAAAAAACATTGAACAACAACAAATACCCAGAAAATCAACAAAATAATGAACAAACAAACAAACAAACAAAACAAAAGTAAACAAACTAAACAACACATGCTATGTCTATATTAAGTCTGTTCAACCTTCGCCACCTGCTTAATAATTGATTAGTCTTTAACATTAAAATATTAGTATACTACTCGTAAATGATCCCGAAGGAACAAAAATCATGAATGAATAACAACTCCGAGATGATGTACGGGACAAAAGTTAGCAGCTGACATACGTACATCACTTAACATCTGCTGTTGTGAGTATAAAAGTGTTTCCACTGAGGTTATTTTTGACATGAAGGGACTGAAAACAAGTTTTCGAGATTAATGTTCAATTTGATGTCGGTGTATACCAATAACTTGTGTGTTAAGTTTCAGATTCATTCGCTCAAACTATTTTTGAGTGTATTTCTTTATTATCTAACCTATGCAAGAAATTAAATTTCGGAGGAGTTCTTTTAAAGATTCTGGAAAACTGAAATCACTCGAGAGCAAGACACCTATGCTTCGTTCTTAAGTTGGGGTAAAACATTCTATGTACGGAAAATCTGCACTTGGCGTGTTTTTACACTGTAATGCCTAACCGGGACTCGAACCCGGGACCATCGGGATACCGCTCCCGGCTCTACCGACTTAACTATCCGGTCTCTAACACATCTTCGCCCCTACAAAGTAAGTTTACAGTTCTTAACCGCTACGTTAAGCTATAAAACAAATGTGATGAGATGCATGCATTTATTTCAATGTTTTGTTTTAACAACGCAGAAGCCTTAACTATGCGTTGTGTTCAATAAAAACAATGTTTTGCATTAATTAGAGGGTATAAAAAAACTTTACCACGTCCGCTCATTGTCATTAAAAATCTTCTCTACGGAACTTAACTACGTTTTTAGTTAAATCTGCAATCGCAGTAAACGATCAAAGGAAATAATTAACGTTAATCTTTTTCAGTTGTAGTTAAAGTTTTATTGTTATCCTAAACTTTGTTGGAAGATTATTTCCATGCCCTGTAGTATGCAGGTATCTTAAAATATACCTCATTATATGAAAATAATTTGTTTGATCTAGTTATTTGCTTGTTTGTTTTTGTTCAGTACAGTCACTGTGGCCTTTCTGGTACATGTAGTTAATTTAAACACTATTTTATACACAAAGTAATTACAATCAAATTCAAAGAGATTAATATTGGAAACTAAAACTTTTTTAAGAAACTCTCTAGCTCCAATATGGAACAAATATTGTCTGATAACATGTTCATATTTTGTAAAAAAAATTTAAAAAAAGAGTGAAAAGTTACAACAGATTTATGTAACTACTGATTAATTATATTATAGGCATTCAGATGGCCACGGATGAGTACAGTATATAATAATAATAACAATAGTTCTCGTCAAATACAAAAGATACTCCGAGTTTGCAGACTGTCAGTACACACGCTGCTGATGGATATCGCACTTGCAGTTAAAACAAGAAAACAGAGCCGGTATTTTTACACCGGACATGAAACAATCACGATTGCAGCTCACTTCTGAGTACTTTTTGCCAAAGTAAGCCTTAACTCGCGCACTATGTTTGTTTTTAAATTCTGCATACATGCATTTAAGTTCCATGTCAATATTTACCATTTTCAAGACAAATTTACACATCATAAGATTGATAAGAGTCGGCTTGTTATTATTTTCATTTTTTTTTATTTGCCGATGCATTATCACACATTTATGCAAACTCAATTACATATGTCACAATTTGCACGATTTTCAATGTACAACTACGGATGGTTGACGAACATAGCTACATGACGTCCTCGCACGAGGCGTGCTTTTCGTGAAAATTTTGACAAAATTACCGCGTCCACCACTGTACAATTTTTTCTTGTAACGTTGCTTTTTTCTTCTTGGATGTGTAGTCGTTCGGCGGGGGAAATATGCTGAGACTCAGACATTGAAACAAGACAGCAAAACAAACGTGTTTCCTAGTGCAGAGCATATATTTGACATTAACTGTAGGATTTATTTCGTGTTGGATATTCATTGATGAAATTGATATTATCTTAAACAGACGAACATATTAAAGTGAGACAAAATGCTACGTCATCAGTGTTTAGGATATATAGCAGCATCATCACATGTGATAAACGGCGTAGGCATGCACGTGTTAAGTGAATGCAAGTATGCTACCTTATATAAATGGTAAAATGAACACTGGAGAATACATTTGAACTTTCAATATTTTTCTTTGGCCTAATATTATAGAGAAAAATTCAATTGATAACTGATTGGTGTTTCAGAACAGCAATGCTCCCACCCAATTGTCAAAGAAGTTTAAGAAATGGACAAAAACACGCATTGCCCTATGTCTTTGTGGCCAGGTGGCTAGCACTGTTGTCAGATACCAATCAAATCGAAATTATGTGGTTCTCTATGAAACAAATGTTACTGAACTGAAATTCAAACTTTATTTGATATACTCTGGTGACGATTCAGCTGATGGCTTTGCGGAATAGTTTCCCATGAGACATTTATCAGTTTATTCACCCCTCTTTTACCGTGTGTAAGAAAGGAAATGATGCTTCAAAAGGGAAACATCTCTGAATTATAACAGAATTCATCCTCATGAACTGGTGAAAGGTAAGAGTGTTTGTCCTTAAAGATACACTATGCTCATTCTTGATTGAAATATTTCAGTCATAGAAATTATTTAAGTCTATGATTTTTTTAAAATTTGAATAACAGAATTAATCAACTATGAATTGGAAAGCTGATTTCCCCATTACAGGCCAAGTTAAAGATACTTTGTAGCAAGTATCAATATTTTCTTGTATCAAATTTTAGCATAGTAAATCTTTAACACTTAAGCACGTGCACACACACTCGTTTCACACATTATGGAATCATTTTACCTCACAGTGCCAATACCAATACCACGTGACATTTTTGTATATATTATATTCAATCTTTATTTTAGTCTCATCAATGTACATACATACAACAATATACATAGAACACATATAACATGATTAAAAAAAGTACATTGCCACTCATATATTGAGTTATAAGAGACTTTAGTAACAATTCAACGAATAAAAAGTCTTACGTAATTACTGCTATATATACTATATGCATGCTTATATCGTTAAAGCTAAGAAGCAGACGCTAATCGTTAAATAAAAAATCATTAAAATACACGACGATAAAAAACTGAATGTGGAAAAATGGCACTATTGCGCAATTCAAAAAAATGTGTTAAAGAATCAGGTATCACCCCGATCAGATCGTGGATGAACAGATTAGCATCTACTTCCTAGGAGAAGTTAAAAGATATAGATATCACATAAAAAGAAATTACATTATTTACACAGATAAAATTGTCTCCTATTTAAAATATCATTACAGGTTTTGGCACAAATTCTAATAAGTGAATGATTTGAAAATACAAGTTTCAGCTTATCAATTTCCTGCATATCGTAGAAGTTTGGTTCTATTGACAAAATTGTATTTAGCAAAGAAATTCTAAGGTCATTGTACAAAGGGCAATCGAAAATAACATGACTTTCAGTTTCAATTGCTTGACAAAACGGACATGTTCTATTTTCTATATTTAAATTTTCGAATCTCCCAGTTTCAATTCGAATAGGCGCTACCCCACAACGAAATTTACAGTATGCTGAGCGATGCTGGGGAGGCATAATCATATTACAATAGTGCTCTGTGGTAAATTCTGACTTATATGTACAATAATTTCTAAGCTTGTTACCACCTCTACCAGTAACACTCGTGGTCCTATTGATAGTTTCAAGCCATTCAGCAATAAACTTGTTTGTCATATATGATTGTATACCTTCAACAATGTAGGCTTTAGAAACATTTACATTTACATCAGAACAGTTGACTAAATTACAATCATTTATTTGCTTCTTCACAGAAAAGAACCAGTTTTTACATGATGTACCAGCTTTAACACTTGCCCAAACTGCAATTCGCTTATTAATACGAGTAGAACGGGTGTTACAAATACAGGCCCAATAAGAAGCTATAGTTTTCCATTGGCGAACAACGGGGGGCTGCCAAGCCATTCTCCTGCTAAAGCCGCATTAGGTTGTATATTTGCCGACGCCTAGGAAATACCTCATTGCTCTATTCTGAACAGCATTTTATACAGGAGAAAGATCGACAGCCCCACACTGCTGCACCGTAACTTATTACAGGCCAAACTAAGGAGTCGTATAACTTAGTAAATACATTAAAGGTACTCCACCTATTAATTTACATTTGGCAATTACCAAACCCAATGCACGGCTTGCACTTTGAGCAATTGTCCTGGCTGTTACATTAAAATCGAGGTGTTCGGTCAAAACTATACCCAAGTATGTATATCTATCAACAATATCAAGAGTTTCATTACCACATTTGAAAACAAAATCAACCTTTTGTACAGAGGGTGGTCTAAAGTGAACAATATTACTTTTTGTACAATTAATTTGCATATCGTTAACATTGCACCATTCACTCAAAGCATTTAGCAAAACTTGCAAATCATGTTTGTTTTCAGCTAACAGAACAATGTCATCTGCATATAACAAAATGCTTTATAATTTCACTTCCTATAGACACACCAATATTCAAGACTTAAGATACACAGCAAGGTCATTAATGTACAGATTGAACAGCAGAGGGGACAGGGTGCAGCCTTGTCTTAGGCCAGAATGTACACTGAACCAGTCAGTTTTATAAGAATTTACACGAACACATGACGAGACATTAGAATATAGTGATCTTACGGCAGTTAACATTTTCCCTGATATACCACTATCATGAAGTTTTTTCCATAACTTATTTCTATTAATATTGTCATAAGCTTTTCTAAAGTCGATAAATGCACAAAATGTTGATTGCTTTAGCTTTTTCCTAGTATCTATTAGATTACTCAATGAAGAAAATTGATCAATAGTTGTGCGTTTCTTTCTAAACCCATTTTGCTCGTCTACCAGTTTTTCATTTTCTTCAGACCCAGGTACTAAGACGATCATTAAGAACTGAACAATATAATTTGTATACTGCAGGAGCTAAAGATATACCTCTATATGAAAGAGGATCTCTAGGGTCCGCAGAAGATGACTTGGGAATTGGGTTAATAATACACTTTCCCCATATACCAGGAACAACTCCGCTGTCAAAAATAACATTAAATAATACATGAAGAAAATACACTGTCGTATCATTTTTCAAAACCTCGGTCGGATATTATCAGCCCCACAAGCTTTTCCTATTTTCGCACTAGAAATGGCCTTTTTAACCTCAAAAATTGATATTCGTTCATTAAAAGAAACATTATCAGAAGAATCAGGGTCTTGCAAAAAATCTAAAAGAGGAGGTGCATCATACTCTTTAAAGAGAGAACTATAATCCGTTTTCCATTTTTGGAGTACATCTGTGACAGTAGACGATGTATCACCGTTATCCAAATTTACTTCCATTGGTATTGTTTATTTTTTTCGAATAGCCTATCCCAATTTTTCCTATAGATTTCCAAAACTGATTACTGTCAACTTTACAATCGTTTAACAAGTCATTCTGCATAGAATTACCAATAAATACGTTTGCAACGCTGAACCTCATGATCAAAAATTTTTTCTACTAGAAATATACACAGATTTAAGATGTAGCTTATCACTTCTATTCTTACAATCAAGCCATTTGCGTTCATTATGACACATATATTCCAAAGATCTGATAACTTATCAGACCACCATGGCTTACCAGCTCTTCGCTTTCTATGAGAGCTACTAATATTTACCGTTTTATATGATAATTTACTATACATGTTATCTTTAACAATATTACACCAATCCAAATATATATTATCAATATCAGTCTGGTTGTTAATACCTGATTCTAACTTTTCTATAACAGTGTTTATTTGTGCTGTAGTATCATGACTATTTAAAAAATCATTAGGTATATTACGTAATTCAAACTTATCAAAAGAACTACTGGCATCTATCGAAATAGTATTACTTTTACTTATATTGACATTTGTCTCGTAGTTAATATTCCACATAAGTAACGAATGGTCTGGGATACTAGCTGGCATTGTAGTGGGTTCACATAATCAATACTATTTATTCAAATCTGTAACACGTACAATACAAAAATCTTTAAAACAATTTAAAATTTCGTGAGACGTGACACAATAATCGACTACAGCTGTACCTTTAACAGAAATAGACGTAAAATCATTTTTAATACAGTTCCTTCCATTAAGCATACACATACTTGTATTAATCAGAAAATCAATAAAAAGTTCCCCATAAGAATTTTTAACAAAATCTATGACATCACGGGGCGGTAAACTATCAACTCCACAAATGAAATCTTCTAAATCTCCACATCTGCTGTTAAAATCTCCGCAAACGTACACCACACCTTCATTTTGAAATCTATATATATCTGCTAAAATATTATCATAAAATGCATGTACGTCAAAATCTTTTGTATGAAGAAAACCATTACAAATAAGTTTCTTCCACAACTTTTTTATATTATTATTATTATTATTATTATTATTATTATTGTAATTTACGCTGATCACAAAATGTCACGTGATATTACCTCGTACCTCATACCCATCAAAAAGGGAAGGTGAAATTGCACAAATAAAATCAGCAACAATGATCTTAGGTTCCGCCTAAGAAATAAAGATCTGACAGATATTGATAAAGGTGGTATTTATGCATCTTTTCTGGCTGAAAATATCAAACTGAAACCTAATAATTATCCAAACTTAATCAGTGTTAATTATTGATTTTGATATTTTCGTGAAAATCGTGCATTTCAACGGAAATGCATTAAATACCTGTCGGATAAAGCTGAGTAGTAACCGGGTATACAAGTTGTGATCAATGTTATTCTATAAATAAACACGTAATTCACAATTATTTAATGATTTTCTTTTTACTTAAAGTGAGTTGGTCTACGAAGTTTACATTTTCCATGAGTATTTTCTAATTTTATATGAAAACAATAGAAATATATCATTTCGATATTCTTATAAAATATTTCTGGAAAGTAAAATGTTGTTAGAGTTCTAAAATCATTCATTAAGTATTAACATATTTCTGATGATTAGTATATAATATTTTTTTCTAGAACACTATTATTTGCCATATATTATTAATATGTCATATCGAATCAAATATCTAACACTTAACAATAACATCCGCATACAATTTTTTAGCAGTTTGTTTTCAAGTATGAAACTAAATACTATGAACATAACTATTTATGGTACTCCCGACCTTCCATTATAGACCAATTCACTTTAAAATGCTTCTATTATATTTTAAGATCATGCAAAAGTTTAAAGATACATTCCCACACAAAACGGGTCTAAAACATTAACATATCTGTATACAGCTATTAAATATGCATGGAAGTAAAACTTAAATGTTCTTCTTTTATTGTCTCTCTTTATAGACGTATTAATTTTCTATCATATATTGCGCAGCAATCCTTTATCTGATAAACAAAAAGCATGCGTCCGCAACCAACGGAACTTAACGGGTATGTTTACAACTTGTGTCAATATTTACAAAACAAAATATTGCAACGGTGTAAAATTACAGCATGACAATTATTGCAAAAACTTTACTTAGATGTCTTTTCGTCGCACAAGAAATGTATTGATTATCTAGTTCTATATAAATGTACGCGTCTCTGGTGAAATTTTATCTTTTGATGACATTTAATTCCAAAATACGCCCAAACTATGTGTGGGTTTGTAGCTTTAATACATTGTACTGTACAGTTTTCTTTCTGCCTATATGTCTATCTGAAACTGTAGCAGACGTCTTTATAAGTCAATTTTGTTGTTGAATATAATTACAAGAAATACATATCTGATGATAATTGCAAGTAACGTAAAGAAGTACTGTGCTCAACCTTGAGTAAAATATCTTAATCACATCAATTTATTGAAATCCATAAAATTCTTAATGAATATGTCTTATTTGAATAAAAAAATGAATAAACTTGTCATGGGAAGCTGCGTTCCGTGTTACGTGTCAAGTTAATTTCATATTTAATAAAAGAAAACCTGCCAGTTTTTAATGACTCTTTATATTTATATTGTGACCAGCTATAATATGTAGAATTTTATACATTACATTATTATCTACATAATGTGAAGTTGAAACATGTTTATTTTAGAAAGAGACTATGTAGAAATTAATTATTATTTTCAAAAAAAATATCAAAGTTGAGCATAGTATATCTTTTAAGGTAGTGAAAAATGGAAATATTGAACACATACGATAACGTGCGCATAACATTGAAATAATTGTCATTTATTTAAGTGTGTAGCACAAAGAAGCATATATGTAACACTATGAAACATGTGTAACAATTTTAACATCTTAATTTGAGTTGAAAAAACAAAAAACGGGCGTTTATTACGAGCGTAACACGTACTGGCATCGTTGTAACATATTGTAACATTTGTAACATTATCATATAATTGATTTCATACAAATGCCAATAATTCAAAATCAATTCTATAAGAAATACCAGAAAAATCTTTGCATCAACAGGATTGTGGCAAACTTCACTATCATTTAAAATGTCTTAATTGTTAATTAATCATTTCACATGATACATTTAAGGTTAATTAACAATAACTAACTTACAATTAATCAATTTTATAAGAAATGCCAGAAAAATCTTTGCATCAACAGGATTGTGGCAAACTTCACTACCATTTAAAATGTCTTAATTGTTAATTAATCATTTCACATGATAGATTTAAGGTTAATTAACAATAACTGACTTACAATTAATCGATTTTATAAGAAATGTCAATAAAAGTTACAAATTCTTTGTGGCACACCTCAATACTATCTAAAAGTGTTTTTAATATTAATTAATCATTTCACATGATTTTGATTAACTTGAAATATTGAACATGTCAGCTATATTAAAGGAAATTGTCTAGCAAAGAAGCATCTACATGTAAAAGTTTGTAATATTTGTATCATTTGAAATGGAATTTATTTTATACAAAATTATAGTATCAATAAACTTGAACACTAAAATATGTAGAATACTGTTTTTTGATTTTGTTGAAATATTTAACATCTTTTTTGACCTCATCACAAAGGAGCAGTCTTTTCAAGAGCATACATACTTATAAACCTATAAAAATTTTGTAACATATTATAAAATTGGAAACAAATTGTATTTTTAATGGAATCGATTTTATAAGAAAAGCCAGTAAAATAGCCACCGAAAAATCTTTGTACCAACGGAATTGTGGCAAACTTCACTACATTTTAAAGTGTCTTAAAAATAACTTATCATTTCACATGATTGAAATTAAAATCACGCATAATTTATTTGTTTTCTCATTAAAAACATTTTGTCCGGGCGGATTTTATCCACTTCCGCCCGGATAAATGCCGCAAAAATAGTGTTAACTCATAGAAAACAAAATGGGTGCATCCGCTGTTTAAAAATTAACCATTATTACATTTTGTTTAAACACTCGGCGTTTATTACGGCTGTTACAAAAACTAGCATTTATATAGCACATTGTAACACCTTTGACATAGGGAGCATTGTTTGTTTTTCAAAAGGAAGAAATTGACTTTAACCTAAAAATATCGAAAATCTAATGACTATTGCACACGTAGAACATGCATTTTATTGAATGACTTTGCATTTACTACAAGCGTGGCATAAACTAGTATCCTTATTACAAAATGTATTTTCTAATATTTGTAACAATTTTGTTTTAAAAGAATCCAGAATTATTGAAAAAATGCCAGTAATTTCAAAGAACATTTGAAAACAAGACTGTGTGACGCAAAGAAGCATTTATGTAACGTACTGTAATATATGTTTTTTTTGAAATGGAAATTTATTTCTACGAAAAAATAGTTTTTAAACTTTAACTTAAAACATTTTAATTTTGTTGGGGTTTTTTTGTTGAAAATTGACATATTTTAAAGACCTTAACCAAAGGGGGATCTTTTAGGGCATACATATTTTAACCCGATATGTTTTTTACTATCAAAACATTGTCACGTGACATCTTAACATTTTTTGAAATAAAGAAATATTTTCATAAAAACTTTAATAACATAACAAGAATTTTGTTAACGAAGTAGACAAATATACTTATCTTACTTTAAATTATTTAGTATTCATCAAGAGTGTTTCACAAAGAAGCACCTGTGTTACCAAATGTATAACCTGTAACATTTGTAACAATTCATTTTGAAAAAGAATTCGAATTCATTAGAAATGCCAGTAACATTAAAAAGTAGTGGCAAATGGAAATCTGGAAAATACGGAGCACAAATATGAAGAAAAATATGAAAAAGCCATGCATATTACACAAATTAACATCTTTTGTAACATATTGTTACATCTGTAATACTTTTGATATAATATTTTTTTTTCCAAAATGGAATTAAATTGAAAAAAAATGACAAAAACATAATTGTAATGTAAACCTGATACATGTATATTGCATATGTAAATTGATAAAATCTAATGACACGTGGAAATGTAGAATATTTGGATCACAAAGTAGGCATATTTATTGATAAAATATTTAAAATGTCATATTTTACAAGCGTAACGCTAAGAAGTATCTATAGTATACTTGACAAATGGAAATATTGATTATATTTCGGGCTCAAATTTAGCCAATTTATTGAACAAAAATGGCATCTATGACTAGTGTAACACGAAGTAGCAACAATTTCTTTTTCCAAAATGAAATCGATTTCATACCATTACACACAACATAAAAGTAACGTAAACTTCAAGTTTGGGGCATTTAGAACATAACGTGGGCGCATTTT
Source organism: Ruditapes philippinarum (assembly GCF_026571515.1). Taxonomy (NCBI): domain Eukaryota; kingdom Metazoa; phylum Mollusca; class Bivalvia; order Venerida; family Veneridae; genus Ruditapes; species Ruditapes philippinarum. The sequence continues at coordinate 65,433 of NW_026856367.1, forward strand.
ATTGAAACAAATCTCATTTAAAACTCAAAAGTTAGTAACAAATTGCAGCATCAGTAACATTTGTAAATTGTCATAAAAAAAGAGAAGACATTGCTTTCAAAAAAGAAAGTAACATAAAAGAAGTGATAAATGGAAATCTTGAGCATATAGACCACAAATTGGGTGCATTTTATGGAAACATTTCACATTTATAAAGAGCGTTTCACTCAGGAACATCTTAGAACAATGGATCATTTGTAATATTTGTAACAATTGTTGTCAGAAAAAGATTTTATTTACGTTACGTCACACTATTAACACTGTCTGTAATGCTGTCTGACAGACTTGCAATGCTTTTGCATACGTCTTCTATGGACATATTTTACTGAATTTGAAATATGTTTTTTAGATAATACATCTATATGGACAGGTGTGATTGTAAATGATATCATTGAACCTCTACCGTCTTAACAATCTTCATGAAATTACAAAAATATTATTCAAAGAACTGGGTTGTTTTTATCCTCTCAAGTTGAAAGAAATGTATTTTGTATTCCTATATTGCTTCATAACTTTAAAATTTTATTTAATAATCAACATTGGCTATTGAGTCATGTGAAGGTTAAGAGCAGCATATGTATATTCTGTCAACATTTGTGTTTTAACACCCAACCATATATTTGCGGATTGTACTATTTCACCTTTTGTCCCTATCTATCTTCAATTAAGGATTATTGTGAAAACTTGTCGAGGTGCTCCGATTGCTGATCGTGTTGACAATTACTTAGATTACTTCGACGCAGTTGATACAAATGAAACTAATGAAATGATAAAAAGAAGGAAATTAATTGCAGAACATTTCCCCAATATCTACTAGTATTTGTTTTCATTCCTGTGACAATCATGGTATTGTAAGACTGCCAATACATCAGTGAATATAATAACCTTTTCTATCATCGGGATATGTTAGATACCAATCTGCTGCAGGGTGACAGAAATAAACAATTATTGTGTTTGTTGAAATAGAAAGTGTCACTTGAGAATCAATGTAAGCATAATAATTTGGAAGAAATATTTTGAACAGTAAAATCTGCAATAGGTTGAAAATGAATAAACAAAGCACGTTTTGTTTTTAAAATGCAAACAAAAACTCACATTGAAGAGTAAAACATGGATTAAATGGCTGAGTATGTTGGAATGATTTAGATTGCTTTGACAAACACAAAATGTGAAATGTGTACAGGATTTATTACCCGTATATGGATGTAAATGTAACAAAGTATAACGTAAAAAGCAAACAAATAATCACTTTATGCGGGATTTTGATGCTTTAGAACTGTAAGTTATTTTATAAATACAGAAGTCGATTTCCTTAAAACAAATTTGTGTTGGACATGAAAATTGATAATTTAAAATAAATCTTGTAAGCTGGAATAAATTGACACCTCAAAAATAACAATAGCACGATTTGTAAAGAAATTTGTGTTCAGAAGTAAAAAAAAGACTAGTTGGATAAGAATACTTATTAGGTGATTTTAAATAAGTAATGTGGACGTTTTGCGCCGTAAAATACAAGTTAATCATCCATCCATCTGTAAGGAAAGTTTAAGCAAATTAAATACTTGCAAAAAATACAGATAGTACGGATTATATAAGACGAAATATATCAGACGAAAAATAAGAAGCTTGTATGGTGTAAAATAAACACCACTAGCAAATATTGAAAACTTGATCTCTAAGATATATTTCTGAAAAGGAAAATGAATATGGGTATAAAGTAGTTGAACACAATAGCCAAAACTGATATGAAATATGCAATTTTATTTGTTTAATTTTGATTTTTATCCATTTTTTTAAAAACCATTGGAACTTAAAACTCTTTTAGCAATAATAAAGTGTAATGGAGTATAAAAAATGACAACATGGAAAAAGATTAATACATAAGAACGTACGGATAATATACGTTGGATTTGAGTCAGTTTTAAAACTCATATAATTTAATCAGCCATAACTCTTGTACATATTCACTATTGTACATATACTTAAGACATACTATTTTTCTCTATTTTTCTTGAACCACCGGTGTTTCAAGATAGGAAAAGAAAAAGAAATGGAGACTTATAAAACTGCTGATCTACATCCGATGTTTCAAGATTTACTGAAACGTACAGACGGATGGACAGATGATATAAATCAAACAAGTTTGGACTATAACTTTATGACGCGGCATCCTACTATGTCTATACTATTCCTTACGCTGCTTGGTATCTCCGCACTAGCGGGAAATATAGGAAACATTCTGGTAAGCGTTCCTAGCTTTTTGTTTGCCAACGCTTTGCTTAAAGATATACTATGCTTATCTTTTGGTAAAACAATTTATTTCAGAATATATTGAAATCTTTGAAATTCTTAAAGATTGTGTCTTATTAGAAAGAAAGAAAGCCCAAACTATGTTTCGGAAGCTGTATTCCCTATTACCGTCAAGTTGACTTGGTCCTTTCATAAATATGTTGGTAGTTTTTCTGTTGTTGTTGTTTTCCATTTTCTTCTGTTTACCTGAGTTTAAAATGTAACATATCTTCTTTTTATGTCCTCAAAAGATTTTTTATTTTATATTAAAAAAGGAAGGAGTTTAAAGCGATTTTCGCGATTAAGCATAATTTCTTCGCATTTTGCGTCTAGAATTGAAACTCTGCACCTTTTAATATTTTTCTTTATTAATAATAGTGTGTGCTTAAGTAATATAAGTAGCTGCTGGGCAAATCTTTGGTAGCATATGACAACTTCATAAAATTAAGAATAAGCAATAGTACTAAAATATAAATCTTAAATATTCAAAACTGATTGGTACACAGTTTATTTTTTTGGGTTGTACATTGTACAGTATATTTTAAATTGTAAGAACTTTAGATCAATGACAAATGCATTAAAATAACATCATTATTATTTATTAGTTCTATAATGGAACGTATTCAATTGTAATCATAAACAATAGAAGAAATTTATATACGTCCTTTTTTACTTTGTTTTCCGGATTTCATTTTTTACAGAACATATTATAATAATATAATAAATAATTATTTTATTTTGAGTTAAACATATTTATAGATAGTTTTTATGCATATTCCTTCAGGCACAAATATCAGTAGATCAAACTCTGATGGTAGCTGACGTCATTTTAATACATTGCAAGAAGCATTTTGATGTTTTCAAACCGGATGATTGCGAATCTTTGCTTTGCATGATATCCGATTAAAATCTATGAATACATGCATATTTGCAACTCATTTCTTGTCTAAAGACTTGTAATATCGTGACATGACGTCATAAATCACGAAGAATTAACCAATAAGATTAAAGTTACATGAAGATTCCATGAAGTATAATTCTCATTTTTTTTATTAAGAGCAGGCTGAGAACCCAACATATTTTATTTCTTTCAGGTCTAGGTTAAATAAGACTTACTGACATATTTCTTGTTAAAACTTAGTCGATATTTTTCATTTCATTTATGTCTTTGTAATTAAGCCTTGTATTCAGCCCGAGAAAAAAATACACGCAGTGCTAAGAACAGCTTTTAATTTGATTTTATTGTATTCCTTAAGCCGATCATCTTAAAAAAGTATAACGAATTTATTTTGTATTATCAGATATAAATGATATGTTTTTAATTGTAATATTCCCAATAAACTTAGAACAATAGGATGAATCTTGCTATCATTTTTTATAATAAAGAACGAGAACAACAAAAAATACATCAATTGATACTCATTATACGATCTTTAAATATTTTATGAATGTTTCTTTTTTATAGCGCATGTTAAGAATGAGAATGCAACGAATAGAGTTTAAAATGTGACTGATTCATTACAATTACAATGTAGTTTAGAATAAAACTATTTAAAATATTATCCCACGTCATTATGTAACATGTTATTCTCCATGTCATCATTAATTACTGATAAATCTTTATATCCAATCAATCTCACTTTTACATTAATAATTTACTTCTGTAGCATATATTTTGACACCCCATCCTGATAAACTCAAGATGCAAGGCTGGGTAAGTAAGCGCTGCCAATCCTGCGCTAGCACGCTATATGACATTCAACAGTAGCGGACAATTAATTACATTACTTGAATTTATATCAACATGCCTAGGGTTATACCACTTTGAGTCAGAATTCAGTTATTGCTAGAGTAATATTGGCACTATTTATATCGATTTGATTGGATACTAATGGTGTCCGGTTGTACCATGCAGTGTTTATCGTGTTTTTGTATTTTCTTTCTCATGGTATAATCTGATATACTTAAAGGCACATTTATATAAACATTTGCCGCGTTTTTGTATTTTCTTTCTCAGGATAGAATCTAACCTACTTTAAGGCACATAAATGACAAGCTGTTTGTTTTGAAGGAAAGGCAAATGGGTTTGTTTAATACTGTTTAAATAATAATGGATTTTGAGAATCTAAGATGCTTGTAAGCGAAGAAAGCATCGTCAAAATGAGTCATCAAATAAGCAGATCGTACACAAAGTTGTATCTTGTGGTCAATACAAAAAATAAGTAACAGTAACTTTACTCCAAAAGGCCAAAAAAGACTTTTAAAAAATAGGCTATATGGAAAATGATTATCGATTCTGAAACTGTTATGAATAGAAGAACAACACTTAAAGGATTTTGAGAATTTAACATGTTACAGTATAAAGTATTTTGAAGGCTTAATAAGTCTTTAAGTATGACATCTTCATTTCCCTACATTGTAAAGTTCGCTATTCGCTGTGTGGACAGGTTATATGCAATATCTTATCTTTGGCCAATGTAATTGTTCGCTTTGAAATCATTAAATTGATTGTAAATTCTTTGTGGTCCTTCTGTTTTCAAACTTCAAAATGTATTTTCTCTTTTATGACTGTCCGGATAGATAAGTAATTGTTTCAGCAGCTGTTATTTTTACAAAATTAAGTTATTGATGGACTGATATGATCATACTTATCTCTTTCAAAGCATATTGACTAAATAATTAATAGTTGTTTGTGTTGGTAATTATTTCAATAAGTATGATTTATCTTTTCATTTCCACCCACGATGTATAATAAAAGAATAATTTGTATGAACGTGTTCTATTACGATATGTTTTTTAACTTAAGAAAGTGTGAAGGTTCGAATGACCTTTAGGAAAATATGGTGTAAGGGTTGGTAGGGGTTTAGAGGGTATGATAGATTTGGTTGGACTTTATAAATTGTGGTAAAGGTGATTGAAGTTTTTTTTACAGTATTTCAGGGTATGTTGAGTTACAAAAGTGTCTTAATACAGTTGGGCTTATGCAAAGTGTGGTAGGGATGTCATTGGTTTTGGAAAATATTTAAGTCTTTAAATAGTGTGGTAGGGATGTTTGGGGTTTACATAGTGTGGCATAATGTTTACTAAAAACAATACATTAATGTTTGCCCAGCAATCTGAATCCGCTGCTTGCATAATTGATAACTGCAAAACATTTAATCGTCTATCAGTAAATTATCTGAAATAATAATTTAAATAAAGTTACTGAACCTTTGGGAAATAGGACCTCAGAATCATTATGTAATGTTTGTTTTGTTTAGAAAAAATCAATATATGAATGTTATTTATTCAGGATTATTTACTGATGTGACCCTCCATGCAAATTAAACTGTACAGAAGTTTATCCTATGTTTTGTTGATAAGAAAAAAAAAGAATACGTTTATTGAAATTGCTGGCTCGTTTTCTTGATGGAACCGATTGTCACCTCATATCTCAGGTTTCTATCTAATCAATCGGAATATGCGATATTTGTTCTTTAATCTTGTTTTGAAATTGATCACTGGAAAATGTTCTGCAACATAGTGTTTTTGTTTCATGGCGCTTATAAATAATGCAATGAATAATTAATTTAATTCTCTGCTATAATACAATTGATGATATACGTTAATGATCAAATATGAAGTAAACTGAAAAAGATAGGTTTGTAAAATATAGTTCAGTATTCAAGGTACATATACTCAAATAATGACCCCTTTTTTAAAAAAAAATGCTTAACTTATGTCATGAACTTAACTTCATGTAAAATGATACGTATTTATATTTAAATACCATGTACGACTGTTATTTTCATTTTTTATATATTATTTCTTACTGTGAAACAATAATGTATAATTATGATATTGATGAGGAGGGAAATGTTCAAGTCTAAAAATGAAATTAAAGTACTGTTCTGTTTTACCAATAACTTTACAGATGGATCGAATTCCATTAACAGCAAGGTATAATCAAAAAGTAAGAAAGCGTTATATGTTTTAAGTGAGAATGCAACAAGGTAATAACAAGTAATCCCGTATCTTTCTCAAGATTATCAAAATTAATCAGAATTTATATCTGACCATCAAAGACGGTAAATGATAAGGCAGTGATTCGATGTTTCAGTAACACATCAATTATGATCAATCAACATGACTTTCAAGGACATTCTAATCTATTTCTTATCGCAGTTATTTCACGCAGTTTGAGGTCAAAACTATTTAAATAATGTATTATGTAGGATATTGATATGCATGTAAAACATCTTATGATAAATGTAAATTGCTAAATTATGAATAGTCAATATTTTGTCCATCCGCTTAGTTCATCATGGAAAGCATCACATTAGTAACCCAATGGTCGCTGATTCGATCCTCGGGCGAGGCAAAAATTTCCCGTGACTATTGGTCTCGAATGATTATCATTTGTCTGTCACGGCCGGTTGAATATCATGATTGATTTGTAGTCGGTTACTTCCGGTAAAATTGGTACTTACTGTTGTTTGTCCAGGAAAGCTTGTTGGATGGATCGACTGTCGAGATATGACAATTTTATTTTTTTAATTTTGCTTAAAACAGTAAAAAAAGTATGAAAACAAGCAACAAATGAAAGCTTAACAAAGAAACATAACGTCACCTTAGTGCATCAAAGGGTTAAATCCTTCTAAATTTAATAGGAGTTTACCAGTTACTGCACTAAGTCGACGATTAGGTAACGATAAGTTAGCACAGCCGATTTAATTTATACCCACAAATACGAGCCACGAAAGCAAATCGTTTTGAGAACATTTCAGAATTCAGTTCTATTTCTCAAGCGAATAAGTTTTATCTAAATTACATTTTCCAACTACATCCGCCACCCAGCAACTGAAGTAAAACAAAAACGGAATCCCTAAAGAATACAAACACAGCAAAAGTGAAAAGCTGCAGGTTCGTTTTTTCAACATTTCAATTCACTCAGCGTTTTTGCTTGGGATGAAAAAATACACATATAATCTAATTTTTGTTTTTCAATAATTAATTATTTAACTTAATATGCTACATTGCTGATGACACAGACGAACAGAGTAGTTTTGACATGCTTGTTGCTTACTTCAATGTAGGGGCGAGAGTTGTTTATCAAAAACGTGTAAATTATCAACAAGGGAGACCAGCGTACACGGAACGTAGCCTTTGACAACATCTAGTCACACGCTACTATGGAAAGATTTAATTTCTATAAATTATTTGAAAATTTGATCAAAGATAACTATGACAATGGAAGAACAACTTTTATACTGATTATACTACATTATCAGAATATGTTCTTACACATAAATCATTCATAGCTGATAGCGTTATCCCTTTTAGTTTTCTGTAGTTGATATAAGCAGTTCCAATGCCATTAGATGATTAACATGTTAGATGCTGTTGCTGCCTTAACAAACATTGCTTTGGTGTTTTTACACCAGACATATTTCGGCCGAGCTAACAGAAAAGGTTTTACTTGTGTCCTGCAAAATTAAGTGCATTTCTTTTAGATAATAATTGTGCTGGTCAGTGTTTTATGAGCCTTATTATAACATAGTATCATTAAGTTACTAAAATATTTCATTCATAATACAATGTGTATACACGTCATTTTATAAACTTAAATAGAGAAAAAGAATGCATACTTACTAAATTCAAATTCATAGAGACATTTTTATATATATTAGACAATGCTCACATTGCCTCGGCAAAGACTCTCTAGCAAATCAACTAAAATAATTTTTAATTTCATGTATAACTCAGATAAAGAGAAGCAAATTATATTGTGGGATATGAACCAGTACACTTACAGCTAGATTTCGCAATACCTCATACGTAATCATTTTGCATGCTACATTGATGAATGTGCATGTCTTTTCACAATACGGAAGGTCTCTACAAATATTTGTGCATCTGGAAAGTACTTAAGTCCTTATTCTTAAGCAAACATGGGATTTTCTTCTAGATTTATTGCTCTGAGTTAATGTCAATAATTGACTTAGCAACACAATTGTTTACCAGCATTAATACAGTCTGTGGAATGGTTTCTACTTAATTGCTGGTAATTCGATAATATCTTAGAAATGAATCATTTTAAATGTAATGCATGTTGACACTTAGAAAGAATAATTGATGCAGTTATCAAATGCGTATTTCATTGATTCCTTGTATGCATATGGATCTTAAAACCCGAACAAATCAAATCCACCTATTCCCGTCATGTGTGACTCAAGGACATATCACTGGAACTGTTCGAGCAATTGAAAAAATATATTCATCTGTTGGTGTACTTTATGTAGTCCTCTGTACGATATATAATTATTTTCCTGCCAATATTTTGAACATTCGGTCTAAATCACGACATATGGAAAATTTCCAACAAAAGTTAAGGAAAACGCATAATTACCAAACAGATATGTGATGTATGCATGCACCCAGGTTAAACCCCTAACATTTAGTGTCCCGCTTACCTATGAGTTCTGGTCTTTGAAGGGACATGTGGTTGGCTGGCTGGCAGTAAGTGGCTGACATTGTGTCTTATGTGCTGTTTTTACTTGTTGAAAATATTTTTCACTTCGATATAATTATAAATGGGTGGATCGAAAGGTTATATTGCTTTGATTTCAAAGCAGCATGTTAACACATCCTGCAACTCACCTTGAAAAACAGATTTGAAGGACTTAATTGTATGACAGTTCGATGCAATAACGTAAAACATGTTAAGTTAATTAAGCTCAATTAATATCATTATCTTTAAACCACGGAGCCAGAAATGTGATATTCTATGTGGGCTTTAATAACAACAAATTTTCTTTCTGGTTTCATTTTACTGAACACCGATGAAGTCATGTGATAATTTCTAAATCTCTTATTAAAGATGTTTGCATCATAATAATGGAACAGAATTTGTTAGATTGACAAGTCAATTCTAGTTATTTAGCGAGGTGTAATGTTAACAAAGCAGGCTTAACACAATTCATGCATGTTTGATAAATCATTTGCTCATACAATTTATAATTAATCGACTGCATTATCCAGTCTTACCTTATGACATGACAGTACTGCATCAGTCCAAAATTTGTCTTCCTAATATATTCAAGACTGTCACAATGATATTAGTCTTGATATCTCAATTTGCTTCCCTATTTAAACAACTATAGGTAATCAAATACATTCGTATCACATTCTTGTAATTTTCTGGCTTGCAACTAAGAGGATGGCAAACTAGAATTTAATTATGGATCGAATTATTGATAAAAATTAAAACAATTGTACGCTATCATTATGATATTATATATTTCACTTGTAACTGAACAGTTTTAAAGGAAATTTTCAATAACGTTTTTGTTCATACAACAGACATTTGCTAAATTTGCAAAGCAAAAAGAGCCAATCGATTGTGTAACTGAAAATTGTTTTATTTATTTTTATATCGGTAAATATACGGATAATTTGATGAAGCTTTTCAATAACCGTTGTCAAAACATTCATAACAATGCGTTAATGACTTAAGTTGTTTTTCTTGTTTATCATTGGTCATATTTTTGTGATTTTACAAATTATTGTTCAATTACATACTTGATAAAATACACGCACAGCAGAAAAAACTGTTAGATACGTTTATATAACAAACCTTTTTAAATAAGCAAATGTTTACAGACAAAAACAAAAATAACAAAAGCAACATTAATCTCGTCATTTCGAAAGACAGTGAAAAAAATTCTTATCAATAACATGTAGTCCTGATAATATCTGAGCCAATTATTATAAATGATTCATAAAGTTTTGCAAAGTACCAATTATGTTTACTGGTGTTACTATATTTTTGTCCCCCCCCGTCTTTTCGAAGAAAAAAGGGGTAAAAAGAAATGGGCTCCGTCCGTTTATCCGTCCGTCTACCCGTAACACTTTCGTGTTGACAAGCTTGACATGGTCTGTTAAAGTGGGTCAATAACTTTTCTATAGATCAAGGGATTTTAAAATGACTTGGCACACTTGTTTAAAAATAATAAAACGATGTGTCCTATGTAATGCCCGGATCGACCCCCTACCTTAAAGGTCAAGGTTACACCTAGAGGTCAAAACCTAACATGGTATGTTACAGAGTATTATGCAAAGTCAGGCTCAAGCAAAAATGCCAATGGTGAATCGCCCATATAGCTTTGCTGATGAAAATATTACGGACTGGACACAAAATGTACATTGTAACATTCCATACCCTGTATTGATTTTGTGTTTGTCACATTTTGTGGTTTTGAAATGGTGATAACAACAATATAATTGTATTTCTGTTGAGACATACACATGAGTAATTCCATTCCATTTCTTTAATGAATTTATTGTTGTATATGCAGATCTAACATTGAACAAAATTTTGGGTTGAAAGTCGGGACCAAGCCCACAATTTTGTGCTTCATGTAAAAGTTCCCTTAGGCGAGGGAACGTTGGTAATTCTGTCACAAATTCTTGTTTTGGCATGAAATGTGTAAGTTAAGTACTGTTATTTTGTAGTATTCTACGAAAGTAGAAACTGTCATGTACAAACAGCTCTATGAATATAAGGCCAAATGATAGAATTTACAGGACATTTGCATGAAGACATTCTAAATAGTACAAGAAAAGCATTGATGCAAAGCATCAAAGGGCGTCCAAGCAAGAAATGCATCAAGTAAAGATTAACTAGTAGACATCTGATGACCACTTATAAACTTCTCAATGGTTAATTGGTTTTTACTAGAATGGTATATCATTCATGGATGGGAAAACGAAAGACATTATTCATCATGAACTTTGGTAGGCATGCTAGAGATTAGAATATTAGAATATTAAATGTTTTCCATAGGAACTTGTAATTCTATTAATAATAACGGATAATATCCAAAATATACAGATCTGTAATATCCAAAATATACCCCCATATAGTACAAGTCTATTTATACTAGAAAGGGGGCATTTTTGGATATTATCATTAACATTGGTTATTTGATAGAATTGCAAGTTCATGTGGTATTTTCTTTAGAACATACTAAATAGTGGTCAAAATTAACAAAGTCTGTTAAATGATTTATTGGGAGGTCAATCTACTATTTTAATGAATTACTTCAAAAACCTCGTCTGACCCACCAGTGTGTTTACATCCCTATCAATGAACCCATAACAGCTCATGTTAAAATTGCAGACGAAAGTTTCTGTTGTTAAAATGTCACAATATTCGGCAAATCAACATTCCACTCAAACTACCATAAAATCGATTGCCTTCAAACAAAATATAGAAAAGACTTGAACAGCGAATAGGTTTCATAGTATACTTTTCTTGACCTGTTTACTGTCGCACAGCGCCAAAATAAAAGCAACATTTAAAGTTATGAACTAGGTCAATTATATTCACGGTAAAAATGTCATAAATGCAATCAGGGCCGTTAAAGAACCTACGGAAAAGACAATTTCAAAATGATATTATTTTGATAAAAATGGCCTATTTAAGTTTTTTTCTATAGATTTTAAAAAAAGTGAAATTAATTGTTTAAATAAGTTTGCATTTCATTGCCTGCAAAATTCTCAAGTTCATTATTTATTACCATAGCGAGACACGAATGACCGTTTCGTCGAACTAAAACTACGTCTATAAATTTTTTTTCGGATTTTCACAATGTTTAAGTCATGATTCTCTTTATTCTATTTAAAGGTAAAGTAATAACCCACTGTGTACTACAAAATGATAAATAATAAAAAACGAAGTGCGCGATTAATTGACGGATAAGATAATTTCATTTGAATTTGCATTGCGAAATTATCCAGTTCGCTATTCATTGTACATATCGCGACATTTCTGTTTTGATAATTAAACACCCTCATACCAATCGGAATGATCGGCTTTTATGACCCACGAAATGCTCGAGAAGTTGCAATTGCCCTTTCACAAAATCTGATGTCATTCCATAAGGGGCGTCACGCTTCGGCGCGGACGCCAATTTAAAGGCTACCGTTGATGTATGTTATATGTATTGCTGGTTTATTTCTTTCAATATTTGGAGAACTAAATTTAAAGCTACCTAACATTATGTACTATGAGCTTTTATACTTTTTTCTATTGGAAAATTAATACTGTGATTATAAAAACAATAATTACAATGTAAAACGACTTATTATTACAAAAATATTAAAACTGAATAAATAAACCGTTGTTAAGCTTAAAGTTTACAAATTAAAACTATTTAAATTGCTGGATCGTACATAAATGTTTCAAATATTCGTTTATTAGACCGCATAGTTTGCAATGATGACATACATACCTTTTAAGGAAAATGGTCAATTTAAATCAATTATATTAACGATAAAAATGTTAACAGTGTTTGCTTAGGATTAAAGCCCAACAATTGAAATGGAACAACAATTGATAAATGTGAAAATACTAATTGTGTATCGGTATATAATGCGGATAATTTAATTATGATACCAGATGATCATATTACACGTTACTGACATTAATTGTAAATTATAAATAATTGAAATGACCAATCTTGAAATACTTGTGAAGCATTGAAAATCAAATTATGTTTAATTGTTTTGTTTTTTCTGATCGTTATTGTCAACACTTAAAGTTTTATATTGAAAAGTTTTTAGGGCGGTAACATTGTTTTTCGTTGTGTCTAATGACCAAACGCAATAATGCTGATCGACATTGAATTCGCTTTATTTATTCTGTTATTACTACTTTTGAAGTATCCATCCCTTCCAAACCATTTTTGTTTGTTTTACTTCGTACCAACACTGTAAAAATGACATTGTTGTGACTTTCCAGCTATCATGGCGGTGAATACTTCAGGTCTCTCCATCATGCATTTTATTTATCAGGCGGCAGGAACGGGTACCGCAGTATAACCACCGACGTTTAGTTATTTAGATCGATATTCTACGATAAAGATATTGAGAGTTTAAAAATGTTGACATTTTCGGGCAAAACAAAAACCTATACATCTACTTCATTTGCACAAATCATTTAGTATCGGTGAAATAAGGGCGTTGCAAAATATACAAATTGAATTGTAGTTCAATTTTTCGTTTTAACTCTATACTGTACAGGCATTTCTAAAAAGAATCAAAAAGGTGTTTTTAAATGTGTCTGCATGTTTTGTTTTGCTTTGTCTTTTTTTAGCTCACCTGATCTAGCTCAGGGTGAGCTTTAAGGATCGTTGAATGTCCGTCGTCCGTCGTCTGTCGTCCATCGTCCGTCTACACTTGTTCGTTAACACTCTAGCGGTCATATTTTTGCCTCAATCATTATCAAACTTTGTCAGGATGCTTATCTAGGTAATAGCTAGGTTGAGTTTGAACATGGGTCATCTCGGGTGAAAAACTAGGTCACAGGAGCTAAAAATAGAAAAACCTTGAAAACACTCTAGTGGATACATTTCGGACTCAATTATCATCAAACTTGGTCAGGATGCTTGTCTAGGTAATTGCTCAGATGAGGATAAACATGGGTTATCTTGGATGAAAACTAGGTCACAGGAGCTAAAAATAGAAAAAAAACTTGCTAACAATCTAGTGGTCACATATTTGACTCAATTATCATCAAACTTGGTCGGGATGCTTGTCTAGGTAATTGCTCGGTTAAACAAGGGTCATTTCGGATGAAAAACTAAGTCACAGGAACTAAAAATAGAAAAAACATTGTTAACACTCTAGTGGTCACATTTTGTACTCAGTTATTATCAAATGGTCAGGATGCTTGTCTAGGTAATTGCTCAGATAAATTTGAACATGGGTCATCTCGGATGAAAAACTAGGTCACAGGAGCTAAAAATAGAAAAACCTCTAGTGGTCACATTTTTGACTCAATTGTAATCAAACTTGGTCAGGATACTTGTCTAGATAATTGCTCGGAAGAGTTCGAACATGGTCTGAAAGTTTGTTTTGGTGATTTATAGGTCAAGATCGAATATGGGTCACTTGGGGTCAAAACTAGGTCACACTGCTCAAATATGGATGACACTCTAGTGGCACATTTTTGACTCACCTGTCATGAAACTTTGGTCAGAATGCTTGTCTACGTAATTTTTCGGATGAGTTCGATGGGTCAGGTTAGCGATCAAAGCCATCATGGCCCTCTTGTTTGTATATTTGAATGTTCTGCTATTTTTGTTTGCTTTTTATTCAGAATCAATTCTTGGTACATCAAAATGACAGCATTGATATTTTATTTTAAAATATGACACAATGATTTGACAATAATTTGATCATTAATAATTAATATAGAACTATTTGTACAAACATAAAGATTATGTTAGTAATGAGGGGCATTAGGCTGACGCCCTCATACCTATTACTGGAAAATATACGGGGTAACCCAGTTGGGGCCTAAAAATGTCAAAGGTGTTAAATCAATAGGTTTGACCTTTAATGGAAAGAATCAAATATGTTACTAAAAGACGGATGAGATATTGCTTGTTTTTTTTTCAATTAAAAAAGAACAACAACACAACAACAACAACAACAAATTTAACACATGACTTTTGTTCTTGCAATTACATTGATTATTGTCTAGAAAACCTGTCATGTGCTCCCTCTATATGATTTAAGCTGATGTTAACACTACTGTTACATGTACAATACGATATTTTGTAAACTGTTTTAGACAACATCTCTCACAGCACGTGACAAATGGAACCTATAAAATTGATTTTCGACAATCTGATGCTGATACGGGCATGTTTTTTTGTTAGATTTGATTATAAAAATCATGTGCCGCCCCATGAGATCAACCATTTTGATGAATAGGTGGGAAATTGTCAATATCATTTCATCTGAGGAAATGCAATTATTAGTCCCCTACCGGTTTAACCGGAGGGGACTTTAGGTTTACCCTCCGTCCGTCTGTCCGTCTGCCTGTCTGTCCGTCTGTCCGTCTGTCTGTCTGTCAGTCTGTCAGTCCGTCAGTCCGTCCGTCCACAAAACTGGATCCCGCGATCACGCAAAAAGTACTGAAAATATTTTTATGAAACTTGATATATGGATAGATGGCAGTATGGAGATTATGCACGTCTTTTTTTTTTCTTCCTATGTTGAAAATTCTGGTTGCTATGGCAACAAATAGTCTGAAAATATGGCAAATTTAACACATAAACTGGATCCAGTGATAACTCAAAAAGTACTGAAAATATTTTTTATGAAACTTGAAATATGGGTAGATGGCAGTCTGGAGATTATGCACATCTTTTTCTTTTCTTCCTATGTTGAAAATTCTGGTTGCTATGGCAACAAATAGCCTGAATTTCAAGATTTCTGATTTAAATTTTTCAGCTTTTTCACTATATGTTCTTTATTTCTTAAGGTGTTTACTTCAAACTTTAAATATAAGTTTCTGGTCATCAACCACATCATATGTGACAAGGTTTATAACTCTAGCACAAAAAATATCAGTATTACCTCCCTTGAACTTAGATTTTTTAGGGGAAAAAATGTTGTCTTTTTTAAATAACTTCTTTATTTCCTAATGTATCTACTTCAAACTTCATATATATGTTTCTTATTATCACTCGACATTTTTGAGAAGGTTAAATACTCTAGCAAGACTATTTCCAGGATTATGTCCCCCTTGAACTTAGATTTTTTTCGAGAAACTGGTATTTTCACTCCAACTTCTTCATTCCTTATAGGATTTACTTTAAAATCCCACATCGTAATAATATGACAAGGTTGTATAAACATAATTTTCTTACTAAGCATGGAAACTAAACACATTACTGTGATATAGACAAACTTATTTTATTATGTTTTGTGGTCGATATTTTCAAATACAGACTTCATCCTCAAATTCATTATAAATGGCAATACACAGGAGTGTATGACAATTAAATAACTTTTTGAGGGACCGGTAGGGGACTACTGTATTGCCCGCAATACTATCAAATGCTTGTTTTTATTAGAAAAAAACCTTGTTACTAGCAGGCTGAATATATTGTTTATTTAATCAATTGTGAAAATTAAGAGTAGATATCTATTTCATGACATCTAGAGATTAACAGTCCTGTCAAAATGATCTGTAACAGAAAAGTTCACAAATCCATTGCTAAAAGCATTTCAATAATCTCAAAGGATTGCTACTTATGTAATACTGATAAAACGTACATAATGTAAGGAAGGGAAAAACTCATTATAAATGTTGTATTGCATTGTTTCACAGTTATACATAGATTTATTTCACTCGATTCAAAATTCAATTGGTTTATTCCATGACTATAAATATCACAGAGGAAAAGGAAAGAATCTAATATACTTGCGGGATGGGAATTTATTTAGTTAAATATTTTCAATTGATAACAAAATTTCTAATGCACAGTTGGCAAGGTATCTGTTGAACTCTAATATGCAATGAAATTATGGAGACTTTAGTGTTGATAATACTTATTTATTTTTTTCTTAGATACCATTCCGTGTTATTACATATACAATGCATATACAATGTAAAACTTTTCAGTCAACGGGGCAAAGATTAGCACAGTGTATTTGTAAATCAGAAAAATATAACTCTAATGAATCTTTGTAATAATTGCATTACAGCGAACCATTCTACACGTCCTCTTTGATATACTGTGGTTATTTAAAGGTTAGAACAGCATGACAACCTGTCAATCAATTAATGATATTGCATTTGCCATGATTAACCTCATAGAAATTTGTAACGGTAACAAACTGTATACATGTGTACCAATATGAAACAGATATTAACTCTAATCGAACATTGAACATTTAATTCGTTTTTGTTCTTTGGATAAATGTTAAAGTCTTACCTTGATGAACGAATAAAACGGCAAAAACTGTGAAAAAACAACATTTTACAGGCTCTCTTTGATTTAGCGGGTTTATAGACAGTGGATAAAAGAATGCATTTTCAATGTAGCCTACACCAATGGTTCTTCTCAATACTAACCTACATCAAATAGCAATGACAAGTTATCTTTTTTTGTTTGACAAAACAAAAAAATGACATTATCATTTTCTTACTAATATCCCTTTTCTGACCTGATCTAATATATAAACATTTTTATTGCCCATTGATTGCAGATAAAACTAACAGTTGGGGGCATGTACCAAATACAGGTTTTGTTTCTCTCCTGTGACACAAATTAACGGTGGCACAAAGATGACATGTGTGTGTTTTTATTTATCTCGTGGCCAAGAGATACTATGTCGTGGCCACGAGTTATTAAGTCGTGGCCACGAGATAGCTAAGTCGTGGCCATGAGATACTATGTCGTGGCCACAAGTTACTAAGTCGTGGCCACGAGATAACTAAGTCGAGGCAACGAGATACTATGTCGTGGCCACGAGTTACTAAGTCGTGGCCACGAGATAGCTAAGTCGTGGCCACGAGTTACTAAGTCGTGGCCACAAGATAGCTAAGTCGTGGCCACGAGATAAATAACCAAACAGATTACAAGATTTATATGAATTTCCCTAATTCACTAGACATATGCTATAGTACAATGATGCCCCTTCTTCACCAGCCTGTTAAAGTGCAATTTATACAACTTATTGAATGGTCAATAATTTTACACTTAGCGTCACTGTGACCCTGATTTTTGGCCCAATGACCTCAAAAATATTAGATGTCATCTACTGCTCAGATACAATGATCTCTCTGAGTTTTATAAACTATGGCTTATCCCTTCTAAATTATTCATCAGACAAGGATTTTACCGTATAGGCTATCTACTGTCCATGGACAATGTCCCTTCCAAATAAAACAAACCAGGACATATTCTTCTCATGTTATTGTATACACAAGATTAACAGGCCGTAGTGTGTACAAACTGACCAATTCGATCACGAAATTGTCCCAACAAAGAGCTTTAGTCAAAATTAATGTCTGATGGGATGACTTTCTAATATCTTCAAAGTGAATATCTTCAGTATTTACAAAGATTAATGTTGCATGTAAAAGTAAGTTGTTAAGTTAAAAAAATTCATACTATATAGTGTATTCTGATTGGTTAATGATCACGTGGCCACGACTTAGCTATCTCGTTCCCACGACTAAGTAACTCGTGGCCACGACATAGAATCTCGTGGCCACGACAGAGTATCTCGTGGCCACGACTTAGCTATCTCGTTACCACGACTTAGTAACTCATGGCCACGACATAGTATCTCGTGGCCACGACTTAGCTACCTCGTAGCAACGACTTAGTAACTCGTGGCCACGACATAGTATCTCGTGGCCACGACTTAGTAACTCGTGGCCACGACATAGTATCTCGTGGCCACGATTTAGCTATCTTGTGGCCACGACTTAGTAAGTCGTGGCCACGACATAGTATTTCGTGGCCACGACTAAGCTATCTCGTGGCCACGACTTAGTAACTCGTGGCCACGAGATAGCTAAGTCGTGATCTAGAGATAAATAAGATACACACATGTCACCTTTGTGCCACCGTACAACTTTGTGAAATTGTGCTATTCGTGATTCCCAACTGATTTATATCAAATTAATCACGTTTTCTATCAATACTTTAAACAAAGCATTAATTCTTCCACTTTATCTAAGAACGCATGGCTGAGCAATGTGATAAATTTATGTAGGCGCCATGAAATTAATTCCGTGAAATCTATGCTGCGTGGTTATTATTACAAGAGTATCAAACCATTATCTTTGCTTCATAGCTTATGCCTTTGATGCGAACAGGTTTTATAAAATCAAAGTAATGTAAGATCTTAGATAACTTTGAGGTGTTTATCTGTTTGAAATGTACCGAAAGAAATTTCAAAATATAAAATACAATTAATTCTACAATCAACAGTTCTATAATTGCATTACGTATTTACATGTTTGTCATGCTAATAACTGTACACGTGTTTAATGTTTACTAAGTTGCTATGCTCCTTAATTTTTCTAATGAAATTCATCAAGTAAATTATTTTAGTGGTGTAGTGATTTGTAAACAAACATTATCAAGTGGAGGTAATAATAATGCTGAGGAACGCTAATAAGCTTTTCTTACAAAGGAATGCTAATTGTTATGCTTGCCTTTTTCCACGAAATGAAAAAGTAGCAGCTTAGACCCTTCATTTCTTCCAGGTGTGCTATATGCGTTTTTAAACTTGTTTAATATGACAGCTGTTCGTGGTACGCATGCTGACCTCCTCGACAAAATTTTATTTTATATTATTACCCCTCACTTTTTTCGTTATGTTTATTTCCCACAGCCATACAAATAAGGATGCTCACTTGTTGCCAAGTGGTATTTTAGTAAAGGTTTTCGGTAAATATGAAGATAATTTGCATTGAAACAGTCAATCTGAAGTTTAAGGAATTTGAGTATTTAAAAACAAAACCTAAGATGCAAGCATTATATGTGGCTCGTCAGACTGCAAGAGTATGCATGCTGGCGAAACAAGGGGTGACAACTTTAAGTTAGAGCAGCTTAAAATTTTAAAATGGATGTAATAATGACCCTTAGTTAAGCCAGAGACATTTATTCTGCATAGACATGTGACAATGTTCCTATTGCTAATGCAAACGATATCTGGCAACTAAAATTAATTTAATTTCATTTATAATTAATTAAGAAAAAGAAACTAATCTTAAATGGGATTTACACCAGTACACATACGAAAAAAAAAAAACCCGAAAAAAATGAAGAAAAAATCGCGACACAATACCCTTGCATGACAACGCAAAAAGTGTAATGATTTGTCATTGTTCTTATGTAGGTTCAGGATATGTTTTGTATATTCTTATTAAAGCTGGCGTCAAGCTTTTGTACTTTCCGATAAAATTTGCATATAAACAGTTTTTAAACAGCTAGATTTCTAATAATGGATTTTAGATCTCGCAACGGACTTAATGTGAATACATGCATATTCACATTGCGTAAGGTCTCTACAAACATTTGTACATCTGGAAACTACTATAGTACTTATCCTTAAGCAAACATCGGCTTTTCTTCTAGATTAATTGTTACGGGTTAATGTCAATAATTTGTTTGTTTGTTTGTTTGTTTCATTTTACGCCTTTTTCCAACAGTATTTCAGTCATATAGGCGGATAGTTTCCTAACCATCGTTCCTGGAGAGTTACACCAGTACTAGACTACCTTCCTCCGCGCTAAAATGTCAATAATTGACTTAGCAACACAATTGTTTACAAGCAAAGCTACAGTCTGTGTTATGGTTTCTATGTAAGTTCTGGTAATTCGAATATGTCTTAGAATTGAAATAGTTTGCATGTCATGCGTGACGACACGTGTAATGGTTAATTGACGCATAAATTTATAAAATGCGCAATTCCTTAATTCCGTGTACGGGTATGACACATAAAACCCGAACACACAAAATTCATCTTTTACCTGCATAAGTCAATCACGGACATACCACTGGAACTGCTCGAACAATTGCAATACATATATTCATCTGTTAAATTGAAGAAATATCACGCAAAGTATCACAAACTTTATTTTGGCTACTATATGACTGATGAAGTTTTCCGTGCCAATTTGTTGTACATTCGGTCTATGTAACGGCATACTGAAAATTTCCGACAATAGTTATTGGAGACGCATCTTTTTTCAAACCGATATATGTGATTTATACATGCAGTCCACTGGCATATAAACCTGTAATATTTAGTGAACTGCTTACCTTAGAATTCCGGTCTTTCAAGGGACGTGTGGTTCTAAGTGAGCAGCTGAAATTATGTCTATTGTATTGTTTACAGTTGTAGAAAATATTTAACACTCAGATAAATAAATGGGCGGATGGGCAGGATCAATTGCTTTGCTTTCAATGCAACGTGTTCTGCTTCTAACCTTGATAAACAGATTTAAACGTATTTTCAGGACAATTCCTATGCCATAACGAGAAACATGTAAAATTAATTAAGCTTAATAAATATCATTGTCCTTAAACCACGGAACCAGATATCGCGATATTCTACGTAGGCTTTGATAATAACACAATTTCTCTCTGGTGAAGTCCTGTGATCATTTCTAAATCTCTAATTAAAGATACTTGCCTCTTAATTACTGAACAAAATTTGAAAGATTGACAAGTCCCTTCTAGTTATTTAGCGTGATGTAAATGTTAACAAAACAAACTTGTTTGATTAATTAAAGCTAATTAAGCTGCTTAAAACAATAGGTAGCATTATCCAGTGTTACCTTTTGACATGTCAGCACCGCATTATTCAAATCTTTGTATTCCCCATAAATTTATAACTGTCACAATAATATCTGTCATAATTTCTCGTTTTGCTATCGTAATTTAAACCAAACAACTATCGGCAATCAAATACATTTTGCGTCACATATTTTATAATTTAAGGGGATGGCAAAATAGAGTTAAATGATGAATCAAATTGTTGATAAGAATCATAAGAAATGTATGCTATCATTATAATATCATATATTTCACTTGTAATTGTTTTAATTGTTTATCGAGAATTTTCAATAAGTTTTTTTTTATACAACAAACATTTACTATGTTTGCCAAGCAAATAGAGATAATCGATTATATAACTGATAATTATTTAAATATTTATTTTTCTATCTGTAAATAATACGGATGATTTTATTACGTTTTTACAACTACCGTTGTCAAAACATTAATATTAATAACATCACTTAAATGATTTAAGTTGCATTTGTAGTTTACTTTTGATCATATTGTTTGTGATTATACAAATTCTTGTTCAATAACATACTTGATAAGATACACGCGCACCATGTAAACTGTTAGATACGTTTAAATTACAAAACTTTCTAACCCTTTTAAATAAGCAAATGTTTACATACAACAACAACAACAACATCAACAACAACATTAACATCGTCATTTCGAATGACACTGACAAAACAAAAACAATTCTTATCAATAACATGTTATCCTGATTGTATCTGCTGAGCAATTATCTACAAATGATTTATAAGGTTATACTATCTGCTAGCGTTATCATCTTTTGTCACCCGCCTTTTCGAAGAAAAAGGGAGATATAGAAATGGACTCCGTCTGACTATCCGTCTGTTTGTCTGTCGTACCTTCGTGTCCGGTCCATAACTAAGCCTTTCATCAAAGGAATTTAAAATAACTTGTCACAATGATTGTTATAATAATTTGATATTTCATGCACACCAACCACACATTCAAGATCATGGTCACACTTGGTGATTAAATGTCAACAATGTCTGTTAGAGTGTATATGTGGTGTGTCCAGTCCATAACTTTTTCATCCGCCAATAAATTTTGAAATTACTTGGGACAAATGTTCATGATCATTACACTTAATTCCAATGGCAAGATCACAATTGAAGGTCAAAGCTTAACGTGGTGTATTACTATTTCATTGATCAAGGGATTTTGAAATAACTTGGCTCAAAAATTCCCAATAATAAGATGTGTCATGCGCAAAACCCGGACCCCACCTCAATTGTCAAGGACACACTTGGAGGCCAACGCTTTACATGGTCTGTTATAGGGTTTTGTTGTGCCCGATCCATAACTTTCTCTTTCGTCAAGAGATTTTGAAATTTCTTGGCACAAATGCTCATCATAATTGGACGACGTCCAGACGCCTACCTCTAAGTTGAAGGTCATACTTGTGTGGCCAAAGCCTAATACGGTCTGGTGTAGGGTAAACTTTCTACCAGGTCCTTAACTGTTTCAAAAATCAAGGGATTTTGAAATTACCTGGCTTAAATGTTCACAATGAAAAGACAATGTGTCATGCACCCGGGCGCCTACATCCAAAGTCAAGATCACACTAGGAAGTCAAAGCTTTAAATAGTCTGTTTTAAAGAATACTTTGTGTCCGGTCCATACTTTTTTTACCGTTCAAGGGATTTTGAAATTACTTGGCACAAATGTTCACAACAATAAAACGACGACTTATCATGCGCATCTTCCGAACACCTATCTCAATGGTTAATGTCATTCTTGGAGGTCAAGGTCTAACATAATCTTTTCCAGGGTAAGATGCAAAATCAGACCCAAGAAAATAAAATGTCATTAGTGAATCGCCCACATACATTGATCGATGAGGATGTTACGAACTGGACAGGACATGTACCTTGAAAAAAATGTGATGGACCCCTATTGAATTTAGGAAGAAGAAGAAGAAGAAGAAGAAGAAGAAGAAGAAGAACGTTTATTTCACTTAAACTACAAGTTTCTCGTGATTAACATATATACAAGCATACATATATATAATGACATGAAAAATACAATGACATGAAAGTAAACATAATAATTATATTGGATGGACGAAACAAAATAGAGATGACACTAATATTAAAGCATAATGGCTATTACATACACAGTAGTATACACAATAAAACTTTTCATTAGTTTGGTTCTGTTAGGTATACATAAAAGTAGGTTGAAATACATATCTAAGCATTAATAATCTGATATCGTAATTTGAAAGCTTCATTAATATATTGACAGAGCATAATTGTTTCTTTATTTTTATCACTTTTTAATAATTGAGTAAACTTAAACATACTTGGTCTGTTTCTATAATAATTCTTAATATATATTTTTCTTAAATTTTCATATGCAGGACACTTAAACACAAAATGGAACTCGTCCTCAATTTCATTTGTATTGCAAATTAAACAATATCTTAAATTTCGCTCTACTCTTTCACGTGAATATCTACCTGTCTGTATTCAAGATTATGAGCTGAAATACGCAGTTTTTGTCAAAGCTATTCTTAGTTTTCTTGATACAATATTTTCTAAATAAGGTGACATTTCAAAACTGTCCTTTACTGATTTATATAAAAAATAATACATCATTACAATTAATACTAGCTCTCCATTCTTGTAAATATTCATCTATTAATCTCTGTTAAAAAACGACAATAAAACAATTTTGATTAACGCTTAAAGGGTTTAACCATACATAAAAAAACCGTATTTTTCTAAAAGACTTCGTACATTTGCAAACCCATTTGTATACCCTATATTTATATCAGACATACACGAATTAACAATTGTAGTTATAATAATATTACTTGAACTTATTATCTTAAACCAAAATTTTTACAATTCGAACATATCTGTTTATATACAACGGATATCTTCCAAGTTCACCATACACAGCTGCGTTACTAGTAGATTTTCTAACACCAAGAATAGTTTTACAAAATTTCAAATGAATATTTTCTAACTTTTTTGATTTGTGAAAACCCCATACTTCACTTGCATACATTAAAATAGAACCAATAAAAGAGTCGAACAACTGTAGGGCTATTTTTGGTTTTGTTTCATATTTTTTCAAATTTGCCACTAAATTATTTAGGGCTTTTAAACTTTTTACCATATAAAGTTTGAGTATTTAAGTTAAAATTTCCTGTATAATTCAATGTAACACCTAGATAATTAAAATCATTTACAATTTCTATATTATCTTGACCATAAAACCATTTTTCTCCTGCTCTTAAACCACCTCTCTTACGAAAAACTACGATTTGGTTTTGTTTACATTAACTTCTAATCCCCATTTATTGCAGTATTCATGAAGCTTATTTAATGAATTTTGAAGATCTAGAGGATTTTCATCAATTAATACCATATCATCAGCAAACAAAAGTAAAATTAGGCAAATGTCTTGAAGATCTATACCAGAATTTAAGTTATTTTGCAAATAAAGTTCTAGATCTTCAATAAACAAGGAAAACATAACTGGGGAAATTATCTCCCCTTGACGTAATCCAATCGAAATATAAAAAAAAATCAGAATAGTTACCACAGGTCTTAACACAAGATTTAACAGAGCTATACATACTTCTTATTATTCTTAATAATTTACCATTCAAACCAGCATAATACATCTTAAACCAAAGTGCATTCCTGTATATAGAATCAAAACAGCGTTTTAAATCAATAAAAGCACAATACAATCTTTTATTCTGGTTCAAATATTTTTCAATTATAGAATGCAATATAAAAACAGCTTCTGTAGTCGAACTACCTTTTTTAAAACCAAACTGCGCATCAGAGATAATATTATTTTCATCACACCATTTAGTTATTCTTTGATTTAAAATACTAGTAAACAATTTACCAAGATGACTTAATAAAGTTATTCCTCTGTAATTTTGTACATTTTCTTTATTTCCTTTTTTATGTAATGGTATAATACAACCTCTTGTCCAGATTTCGGGGAAATTGCCAAATTCTAAAATATTGTTAAATAGCTCTGTTATATGTCCAGACAAAATATCACTTGCTTCTATAAAATATTCGTTTAAAAGATTATCTATCCCCGCCGCTTTATTTCGTTTGAGCATAGAAATTGCCTTAAGTACTTCCTGTAAAGTAATATTTCCATCTAATTCAGAAAAAACAGGGTTAAAATCATTAAAATCATGGACATTGTTAAAATCTTCTTCTCTTTCATTCAAGGAAAAATTTACTTCAGAGAACATAGTTTCAAAATATGTTTTAAAATCGTGCAAAGGTATTTCACAATTATTACGTCCCTGTTTCTTTTTAAAATAGCGCCAAAATCACGTGGTTTACTCTTTTTTAAATTTTCAAAATTTTTAGTTTGTTGCCATTTAAAAGAACGACGTTTTTTCTTAACAACATATTTTATACCTAGCTTTACGTTGAACTAATTCTAATCTATCAGTCTCTGCGTGTGACATATTAAACTGTTTTAATGCATTTTTGTACAATTGTTTTGTTTCCCTACAATCTAAATCAAACCATTTACAGGAATCATCAATTTCAGTTACATCAAATCTTGGAAATGTACAACCATGTTTTAAAAAAGAGGATCTGCCACTTCTCTCACAGCACTTGTGAATAAATTCACCGTATTTTTACACTATTTACATCATTTACATTACATTTCAATAATATATTCATTTAAAACAGGCAATTTTGCTATAATTCCAGAACGATATAATTCTTTATCATTATCACTCCATTTAATATATTCGTAATTAAATACTTTTGAACCATTTGCGTTAACCGAGTTACACAAAATGTCAAAATTTAAGGCTGCATGGTCGCTGAATTCATTAAAATTACATACATGAAAATTGTTTATCATTTCAAAATCTTTTTCACACAATAATAAATAATCTATTAAGCTAGCACCATTTATAATTATAGCATGTAAAAACACCTTTCCCGAAATCGTCACCTAAGCGTCCGTTTGCTATTCTAAGGGAGGTAGCTTTACACATGTCAATTAATCTATTACCATATGAGTTAGGGTTATAAGGGCAAAGGATAGGGGTCATCATGATCTTTACACTGAAAGTTGTGGTTTCTGGTTCTTTGAAAACAGCAAACTGTATATATATATATATATATATATATATATATATAATATATATATATATATATATATGAAGGTTCTTCAGCTATAAAGGTGGATTGCTTTTTGAAGGAGGTAATACTGTATTTAATTCCCATGTCTTACAAATGTTTCATCCTTACTAACAAAAAAAAACACACAACACTTTCGGGCATATAATGCTCCGCCTAGCGGTGCTCTTGTTGATTTATTTGTTAAATTTGATTATAAAACTCATGTGCCGCCCCATGAGATCAATATTTTTGATGAATAGGTGGGAAATTGTCAATAACATTTCATCTTAGGAAAAGCAATTATTTTGATTAAAAAGAAACAATAATTCTCATTGGCCATGTTAGCAGCAGATTCAATATGTTGTTTATTAAATCAATTTGGAAAATTAAGAGTAGACATCTATTTCATGGCATCTAGAGATGAACAGTCCTGTCACAATGATCTCTAACAGAAAAGTTCACAAATCCAATGTTTAAACATTAAATTAGTTTTAAAATCTCAAATGATTTGGTTTATGTAAAAGCGATTCAACGTATGGAAAACTCTAAATTATCACATACCATTGTTTACCAGTTATCGCTTGGTTCAGGCTCTTTAAATTTAATTGGTTTATTCTATAACCATAAATATCACGACCTAATATACTTGCGGGATGGGAATTTCTTCTATTAAATACTTTCCAATTAATACAATGTCTCTAATGCACAGCTGGCAAGGTATCCTTTGAAACTTTAATATGAAATGATTTTGTGGAGACTAGTGTTGAAAATATTCATTTATACCACCCTGCTTTATTGAACCGTGTTACAATGCATATTTGTCATTGAATAGGAAAATGTATATAATGAAAATAAATACACGTTGTAGCAGCTTTCTCGCGAGACACTTCTCGTAGAACACAATGCCTCGGAAAGTACTACAACATAATAGAGATTACGTAAAATGCTTTTAAGCGAAACATTAAATGTAAACATTATTAGTCATAAAATTAGCAGACAGTCAACAAAGTTGTAATTTGTTTTCTATAAAATATACCAAATCACTGTGACTTTACTTTTGTCCAAATTAGACCAAAATCAATTAAAATCAGCTATTTGGAAAATGAGTATCTATTCTGAAACTGTAATAGAAGAACAATACTAAAATAATTTTGAAAATTTAACATAAAAATACAGTATAAAGGTGTAATGAGTCTTTAAGTATTTCATCCTCATTGCCATACACTGTAAACTTCGCTGTCCGCTGTGCGAACACGTTATATGCAATATCTTATTAATGACCAATGTAATAAACATGTTTGATAATTCTTTGTGGTCCATTTGTTTTCAAACTTCAAAATGTATTCTCTTTTTGTCGCTGTCGGGATAGATTAGTATTTATTTCAGCAGGTGTTATTTTTACAAAATGGGGTTATTTATGAACTGTTATGATGATGCTACTCTCTTGCAAAGCCTATTGACTAAACAATTAATAGTAGTTTGTGTTGGTAATTATTTCAATAAATATGATTTATCTTTTCTTTCCCACCCACGATGTATAAATGAACAATGATTTGTATGGGTGTGTTATATTGCTATATGTTTTAGTAGATTGATTGCTGGGCAAACATTGATATTGATATTTGTTTTTCAGTACATATTTTTGAACCATATTTGAAATTTCTTTAAAATATACCTTTAAAGACATTTCAAATATAGTTCGATAATATTTACTGAATGAAAATACATAAATATTTGCCAAGCAATCAGAACCCACTGCCTGCATAATTGATACTGTAAACAAATTAATCGTTTATCAGTAAATGATCTGAAATGATGATTTAAACGAAGTTAATGAACCTTTAGGATATCAGACCTCAGAATAATTATATAATGTTTGTTTTGTTTAGAAACATCAATATATGAATGTTATTTATTCATGAATATTTACTGTTGTGACTCTCCATGCAAATTAAACTGTCCAGAAGTTTATCATAAGTTTTGTTACTCTAAAAATATTTTTATTCAAAATGCAGAATCTTTATCATCATGATGGAATTGATCGTTACCTCATATTTATCAGGTTTCTATCTAAACAATCAGAATATGCAATGTTTTTGTTCAGTCCTGTTTCAAAATTGATCACTGGAAAATGCTCTGCAACATAATGTTTTAATTTGACGGTGCTTATAAATAATGCATTGAATAATTGATTTAATTCTCAGCTATTATTCAATTGATGAAAGAAGTTAATTATCAATATGAAGTTAATTGGAAATGTTTGGCTTATAAAATACAGTTCAATATTCGCTAATTAATCAAAACTTATCAATATAAAGATACTCGCATGATAACTCTTTTACTACAAACCTCTTATATTCAAATATATTCAATAATTACGTAATGTTATTACGTCAGCAAAGTCCGTGATCAAATATGAAGTTAATTGGAAATAATTTAGCTTGTAAAATATAGACAGGTTTGACAGGTCAGATGAATCAAATTCCATCACCTGCATGGAATAATCAAACAGGAAGAAAGCGTTATATGTTAAACTTCTTAAGGGATTGTGCAAGGAAGGCAACAAGGTAATAATAAGTCATCCCATATTTTTCTTAAGATTATCAAATCAAAATTTATATCTGATCATCAAAGACGGTGAATGATAAGGCAGTGTGCCGATGTTTCAGTAACACATCAATTTTGATCAATCAACATGACTTTCAAGGACATTCTTATCATTTTATATCGCAGTTAAGTCACGCAGTTTGAGATCAAAACTATTTAATTAATGAATCATCTAAGATATTGACACCCCTTTAAAACATCTACTGATAATGAATGAATGTAAATTGATAAATCATGTATAGTCAATATTTTGTCCGCATGCTTAGTTCAATATTGAAAGCATCGGATTAGTAACATAATGGTCGCTGATTCGATCCTCGGGCGAGGTGTAATATCTCCGTGACAAGTGATCTCAAACATTTGATTAAAGATTGCCGTGACAATGGAAGAACAATGTTTATACTGATCATTCTTCATTATCAGAATATACCTTACACATAAATCTTTCATAACTGATAGCGTTACCCTTGTATTTTTCTGTATTTGGTATAAGCAAGTCCAATGTCATAAGACGATTAACATGCTAGATGCTGTAGCTGCTTTTACAAACATTGCTTTGGTGGTTTTACACGAGACATATTTTGACCGAGGGAACAAAAATGGGTTTACTTTTGTCTTGCAAAATTTAGTGCACTAAAATATGTCATTCATAATACAACGAGTATACACATCATTTTACAAACTAATAATAAAAAAATGCATACTTACTAAATACAAATTCATAGAGACATGTGCATATGTTTGTAACAATGTTCACATTTCTTAGACAAACACTATCTAACAAACCAAACTAAAATAACTTTTACTTTCATGTATAACTAAGAGAAAAAAGAAACAATTTTTAATGTGGGATATGAATAAACATAGGACAAAAAAAGCAAATAAAAAAAACAAAAAAACAATTACTCTGAACAATGCAATAACAGAATGATTGAATGATTTGTGGTTGTAATATATGAAATGATACTGTTCAGGATATGTTTTGTATATTCGTATAACAGATGGCATCAAATATTCATACTTTTCGATGAAAAATCATTTAGCAATTTTAATAATTTGTTTTCATACAGCTAGATTTCTTATTATGAATTTTCATATCTGATAATTTTGCATGCTACATATGATAGTTCTCCCAACGCACTAAATGTAAATCACAATACGGAAGGTTTCTAGAAACATAAGTGCATCTGGAAAGTACTTTAGTCCTTATTCTTAAGCAAACATCGGCTTTTCTTCTAGATTAATTGTTCTAAGTTCATGTCAATACTTGAATTAGCAGCACGATTGTTTACCAACATAACTACAGTCTGTGTAGTGGTTTCTACGTAATTCCTGGTAATATGTCTTAGAATTGACATATTTTACATGCAATGCGTGCCGACATGTTTAAAGGTTAATCGACGCATTGATAAATGCCTTGGTTCCTTATATGGGTATGGGACATATAAGTCCATCTGTCCCCTGCATGAGTGAATCAAGGACATATCACTGGAGCTGTTCGAAGAATTGCAATACATTTATTCACCTGTTGTTATAATGAATAAAATACACCAAAATGTTACTCAAACTTTATGTAGTCCTGTGTACGGTTAAAGAATTTTTTCTTTCTAATATTTTGTACATTCGGTCTATCTAACGACATATGAAAAATTTCCAACTATAGTTAAATAAGACTCATTTTTTTCAAAGCCGATATATGGAATGTGTGCATGCACCCTGGTGAAACTCTTAACATTCAGTGCCTGACTTACCTATCAGTTTCGGCCTTTGAAGGGACACGAGGTTCTCAATGAGCTGCTGGTATTGTGTCTTATGTACTGTGTTTAATTATAGAATTTTTTTTTTCATTTTGATAAATGAATGGGCGGATGCTTTGTTTTCAAAGCAGTATGTTAACATATCCTGCTACTCACCTTGAAATACAGATTTGAAGGATTTAATTACAGGACATTTCCGATGCCATAACGTGAAACACGTAAAGTTAATCTAGCTCAATTAATATTATTATCCTTAAACTACGGAACCAGAAATCGTGATATTTTACATAGGCTTTAATAAAACGCATTTTCTATCTGATTTCATGACACTGAACACTGGTGAAGACGTGATAATTTATAAATCTTTAATTAAAGATGCTTGCCTTTAAATAACGGAACAAAATTTGAAAGATTGGCAAGTCCATTCTAGTTATTTAGCGGGTGTAAATGTTAAAAAACCAGACAAAGCTCAATCTATGCATGTTTGATAAATTAGCAGCTTAAAACAATAGTCATGATGAATCGACAGCATTATACAGTGTTACCTTATGACATGGCAGCACTGTATTATTCTAGCCTTTGTCCTTCCAATATATTTATAACTGTCACAATAATATTTTTCATAAACTCTCGTTCTGCTATCCTGATTTAAACCAAACTACTATCGGCAATCAAATACATTTTGTGTCACATATTTTTTAATTTCAGGGGGTGGCAAAATAAAATCAAAGAATGAATCGAATTGTTAATAAGAATTATAAGAAATGTATGCTATCAGTATTATATCATATTATACATTTGTAATTGTTTTAACAGTTTAAGGGGAATTTTTATTTATTTTTTTATACAACAAACAGATGTTTGCCAAGCAAATAGAGCCCATCGATTATGTTACTAATTATTGTTTAAATATTTATTTTTCTATCTGAAAATATTGCGGATAATTTAATGATGTTTTTTCAACTACCGTTGTCAAAACATTGATATTCATAACAACACTTAAATGCTTTAAGTTCTTTTTTTGTATTTTAATATTTGTCATATTGTTTGTGATTTTACAAATAATTGTTTCAATAACATACTTGGAAAGATAAAAGCGCACCAGGTAAACTGTAAGATACGTTTAAATAACAAACATTTATAACCTTTTTAAATAAGCAAATGTTTACAGACAACAACAACAACAACAACAACATTACTATCGTCATTTCGAATGACAGTGACAAAACAAATACAATTTCCATCAATAACATGTAAGCCTGATTGTATCTACTGAGCCATTATTTATAAATGATTTATAAAGTTATACACATTACCAATTCTATTTGATAGCGTTAGAAAAAAAGGGATTATAAAAATGGACTCCGCACAGTTTGTCCGTCGTACCTTCGTGTCGGGTCCATAACTAAGCCTTGTATGAAAGGAATTTAAAAAAAAAAACTTTTCACATTGATTGTTTTAATTAAATCGATGGGCCATGGAAAACAACCACACATCCAAGACAAGATCATGGTCACACTTGGTGATTAAATGTCTGTAAAAGGGTATATGTCGTGTGTCCGGTTCATAACTTTCTCATCCGTCAATAACTTTTGAAATTACTTGGCACAAATGTTCACAGTCATAAGTCAATATGTCGTGCACAAACCCGGATGCTACTTACAATGGCAAGATCATAATTAGAGTTCGAAGCTTAACATGGTCTGTTGTAGGGTAAACTTTGTGCCTGGTCCTTAACTGTTTCATAGATCAATGGATTTTGAAATTACTTGGCTTAAATGTTCACAATAATAAGACGATATGTCATACGCCTACATTCAAAGTCAAGATCACACTTAAAGGTCAAAGGTTTAAATGGTCTGTTTTAAAGTATATTTTGTGTCCGGTCCATAATTTTTTCATCGTTCAAGGAATTTTGAAATTACTTGACACAAATGTTCACAACAATAAAAACGACGATTTATCATGCGCAACATCCGAACCCCAATCTCAATGGTCAAAGTCACACTTGGAGGTCGTCAGAGCCTAACATAATCTTTTACAGGGCATGATGCAAAATCAGACCCATTAAAATAAAATGTCATTGGAGAATCGCTCACATACCTTGATCGATGAAGATATTACGAACCGGAGACGATATTTACCCTGTAACAGATCATATCCTGTATTGATTTTGTATTTGTCACATTTGGAGGCTTTGAAATGCATCTTTTTAAGAAAAATGGTTTGTTTAAATCAATTACATTATCGATAAAATAATTGTTAACAATATTTGCTTAGGTTTAAAGCACAGTGAAACCACAATTGATAAATTTGAAAATACTAAGTGTGTATCGGTTGATAATGCGGATGATTTAATAATGACATCGGATGATAATATTACACGTTGTTGACATTAATTGTAAATTATAAATAATTGAAAAGACAACTCATGAAATTCAATAGGAGCATTGAATATCAAATTATGTTTAATTTGTCTTTTCTGATCGTTGTTGCCAACACTTTTAATGCGAAAGATTGAAGAGTGCTTAGGCCGGTTACATTTGATTTTCGTTTTTTCTTATATGACCAGACACAAAAATGCCGAGAGCCATTGAATTCACTTTATTTATTCTGTTGGCATTACTTTTTAAGTATCTATAATTTTAAGGCCATTTTTGTTGTGTTTTACGACGTACCAACACTGTAAATGTGATATTGTGACTTTCCGGCTACCCTGGCGATAAAAATCCTGAAAAATATTCAAATTGTAGTCTATTTTTGTTTAAACTTGATACTGTTTACTGGCCGTTCCGACAAAAATCAAAGGTGTTTTATCAGCAGGTTTGATCTTTTATAGACACGGAAAAAATCAAATATGTTACAAAGAGGGATGAGGTAATTATAGTTTTTCAATTTTAAAAAAGCAATTTAAGCACAAAGACATTGACAGATCTATTACATTGACTAATGTCTAGAAAGCATGTCATGCATGCGTTCTATGTGATTTAAGTTGACGTCAACACTACTATTACATGTACAATGCGATGTTTTGTAAACTTTTATTGGCACACTTCTTCCACAACATCTCTCAGCACGTGACAAATGCATAAAAGTGATTTTCGACAATTTAATGCTGATACGGGGTGTGCTTTTTTGTTAAATTTGATTATAAAACTCATGTGTTCCGACCCATGTCATCAACTTTTTTGATGAATAGGTGGGAAATTGTCTGAGGAAATTCAATTATTTTGATTGGAAAAAAGACTGATTACTAGCAGGCTGAATATATTGTTTATTTAATCAATTGTAAAAATTAAGTGTAGATATCTATTTCATGACATCTAGGGATCAAATGTCCTGTCAGAATGATCTGTAACAGAAACGTTCACAAATTCAATGTAAAAAGCATTTCAATAATCTCATAGGATTCTTGTTTATGTAAAACCGATTCAACGTACATAATGTAAGAACTCTAAATTATCATATTGCATTGTCCCAGTTATCCATAATATATTTTCACTCGATTCAAGCTCTTTAAATTTATTCCATAACCATTAATATCACGGCGGAAATGAAAAGAATCGAATATTGCGGGCTTGGAATTCCTTCTATTTCATATTTTTTATTTATTTAACAGTTGCACAGCTGGCAAGGTATCTTTTGAACTGTAATATGCAATGAAATTGTGGAGACGTTAGTGTTGAAAATACTTATTTATTTTTTCTTAGATACCATTCCGCGTTATTTTATTTACAAGGTAAAATGTTTTAGTCAACGGGACAGAAATAAGAACAGTGCATTTGTAAATCAGGAAAGTACTATTATTATCGATCTTTGTTATAATTGCATTACAGCGAAACATTCTACACGGGCTCTATGAGATACTGTAGTTATTTAAAGGTTAGAACAGCATGAAAACCTGTCAATCAATTAATGATATTACATTTGCCAAGATTAGCCCCAGAGAAATGTGTTGCCGTACCAGAATGTATACCTATATGAAACAAATATCAACTTTTCCAATGTTAACGTTCAATATAATCATTTAGTTCATTTTTGTTCCTTTGATAAGTTATTATGTCAAACCTTAATAAACGAATGAAACGACAAAATAAAATATTTTTCAGAAATGCTCTGTTTGATTTATCGTGTTTATAGACAGTGAAAAAAGCATACATAGTAAGTTAAAGTGGCACCAATGGTTCTTCTCTATACCAACGTACATCAAAAAGCAATGACAAGTAACCTTACCATTCCTGACAAAAAATAGCAATGACACATTCATTTTTGAGGGAATCTTCCTTTCCTAACCTGATCTAATACATTTTTATTGCAAACTGGTTGCACACAAATCTTATAGATGGACATGTTTGTTTACTAAATACGTTTTGTTTTACATTTGTGTTATTGTTTTTTTTTCAATATTCTAAGCTCATTTATATCCATTTTATCAAGCTTTCAATAAAACATCAATTCTTCCATTAAACATAAGTACGCATGACTGGGCGTTGTGATAAATTTAAATAGGCGCCATGAAATTAACTCCGTGAAATCCATGCTGTGCGGTTATTATTACAAGATTATTAAACCATTATCTCTTTGCTTTTGATGCGAACAGGTCTTTTACAATCTTACATAATCATATTACATTGAATAGTTTATCTGTCTGAAGTGTACCGAAAGAAATTTCATAATATAAAAAAACTATTTTTTTTCTATAATCAAATGCTCTGTGATTTAATTAATTAATTGATTAATTTATTAATTAATCAATTAATCAATTACATGTTAGTAATCCTATTCACTACATTTGTATATATAATATGTCTGTGAGTTTACTTAGTTGATTTGCTCCTTTTTTTGTTCCAAATCAAATTCATCAAGTATAATTATTATTTTAGTTGTTAATGGAGTGCTGTGTTTTTAAACAAACAATACAAAGTGGAAGTACACATGTAATGATATTGCTGAGGAACTCGAACTGTCCGTTTTTACAAAAAACGTGCTAAAATAATCATTTCTGCTTGTTTATTTCAATTTTATCAAACAACACCTAAGGCCCTCCATTTTTACCAGGTGTTGTTGGTACACACGCTGATCTACTCAAACTTATTCCATCTTTTTTGTTATGGAACAAGCATTCGTTTACTTAGTGACATTTGGCGCTTTATTGGAATGGCAAGAGAGTTTTACATTGAAGACAGCCGTCTATGAACAGGCTCAATCAAATATTTTTAATTATTTCATTATTTTTGTGAAAAGCTTTGTAAAGACGATTGCCAGAATCCCACATGTAAGAATCTAGAAAATGTTTTTAGTAGAATAATTTATAAAAGGTTTTGAAATGATAATTAAGTTTCGAAGTTTGAGCATAGAATACATAAAATCTATTACTTCTTTCAGCTTGACGTAACAAAGTAGGATAAAATGATTTATCCAGCTTTGAATTGGGAAATGTCGACTCGAAATTTAAGGAATTTCAGTATTTAAACACAAAACCTAAATAACCAGCAATGAATGGCTTGGCCTGATGGCAATAGTATGTATACTGGCCTTTTATTTGAAACAAGGGATTACAACTTTCAGTTCAAGCAGGTTATAAGGATAATGTATATGTAATAAAGTCATTTTGTTTAGCCTTTATGCTTTATAGAGATTTATTTGTACATATCTTTTGATGCTGTGTAATTTATTTATGTTTTTGTGTTTTTGAATCGTTTTCAATAATTCAACGATCCCAAACGCTGTTTAGTTTGTTTCATAATACATAATATTTTGATAAAAAATACACTGACTCGTAAAAGTGTGAAATAGTAATACCATCATACAAACCTGACGTCTTGTTTACATGACATACATTGGCATTAAGTATTGAAAACTTTTGCATGCGACTTTAATGTTAAGAAAATATAACACAACTGTCATAGAATTATTATAAAAACATACATATAGAATGTTA
Organism: Ruditapes philippinarum; assembly: GCF_026571515.1. Taxonomy (NCBI): domain Eukaryota; kingdom Metazoa; phylum Mollusca; class Bivalvia; order Venerida; family Veneridae; genus Ruditapes; species Ruditapes philippinarum. The sequence continues at coordinate 102,370 of NW_026856367.1, forward strand.
ACCGAATTGTTCAATACGAAAGAACGCCATGTAAGCATACATACATGATTTTAGAATACAATTGAAACATTAAATTACAAAGTAAAATTAGCTGAAATATAAAAAGAAATGAAAGCACCTGATTCATTTAGTATGTATATATAATTCTATATATTGCTGTAATTCAACTCCAAAAATATTCGAAAATTCTAAAGATAAAAAAAGTTAACTACTTTATGATTTATTTTATTAAACGTAATATTATTTTATATAATATGTTGGTATGATTTTGTTCAATTAATTAGTACCATCGTTATTGAGTTGGATTCAAAACAATGCAAAGAAGAATCTTATTAACTATCGTCCTTTCAATTTTCGTTTTGTAATTTTAAATACAAGCTATTAAGCAACAACTATAACTATTATTAGATGTATAGATATCCTCTTACATGCTGGCATGTATATCCGTACCCCATTCAATAATGCGATTGTTTACAAATCTTTTTAAATTAACCTGTGCAATGTACTTAAATTAATACAGAGAACTTGAATAGGAAATGAATAACAATCGGTTGTTTTAACAGCCCTTATTGACAATTAAATGTAAGATAAACACCCTCGTTTTATGGAGAAATGGAGTATGGAACGATTGATTGCAATTTAGATTACTTCTAATGATCCTGAATCACGTCTGTCGAGTGATTTACTAAAGAGGGCTGTGTTGACGTGTTTTCCCGTCTTTATTATGTCCAAACATGCTATTGTTTGTACAACTTCATACGCTGTTTCTTCAGCTATTATCCTTTCATCGCATCTAGTGTGCTATAAAGATTGTCGTTACAATATTTATATCTCTGAAACGTGTACATACAACTTCATGAACTTTGTGAATCTGACATAACTTTTCTCCAGATCTTTATTCATCAATAAAGCAGGTTTCAAGTTCCAAGAGGCAGATGTAAAATGTTGTCCCGTGCTTCACTTCAGTGTTATTATATTTTTCTGGTTCTTCGGGTTATTGATTTCAGCACGTTACTTTTAGGTGTTGAAAACTGTATATCGCTTAAGCCGGTGCTACGGGGCGTGATGGATGTTACACTTTTTCAATATCCCTAATGTACAGACTCAATCAAACCGTGTCTGCAATTTTCATGTTATTTTGTTGTGATCAATGCTTCCGAGGGATCACCTTTTCTCTAGATCGTTTAAGAATACAGTGTCAATTTAACGCATCAAAACTCAAAGTATTTTAGCCAATACCACGCACATTATCTTAACAGGACTTGCCAAATTTTTCAGTTGGACAAAACCAGTCATCTTTTAAGAAAATATTTCAAAATATATCCTTACAGAAGAGGAAACAGTGAAAACTAATGTAAATAATCTATATACTATGCCATTAATATATGAAAGCTGTATGGGTGATCTCGGGGTCATTATTTGCACATCTGTGCATACATTAGACTTAACGTGGAAAATAACTGGAAAACATTATAAGGTTTATCTATATAAACCAGAGCATAAACACGTAAATTGTTAGGATATTTGCTTGCTTAGAACAATACCTATTGCGGTTAGGTCATATATTCTTATAAGAAAATTTATACTGATTTGTCCGAGGACTTGAGCGTTCATCACAGTCGAGATCAATCTATGCTTTAATATGATTTTACTCATGCAAACAGCCCCGATTGTGAACATGATTGCTACCGGACTGAATTATCAACATACGTTATATGTGCACGTGCGAATATTCTTTTCTGTCATGAACCATAAAAAACAAAATAAATTACTTAAAATAATTCAATTTGATATTCCCTAATCAGAGTTCAAAAACATAGGCTACAAAACAATTGCGTTGTTAAAATAGATAGAAATTTGATCGGTTATACGAGATTTGATACGATATTGTTGTAAATCTATATGTTTTGCTTCTCAATAATATATTAATACTAAAGACTGCGTACATCCGGATAAAAAACAAAGAACAACACGATATCTGATAAAGGTACACATTTAATGATAAATTAATAAATTCAGTAATTCATTTTTCTCCCGTTTGATTTTTACAAATATATTTGCTTTTCAAGAGGAAGCATGCGATTTTAAATTTTATCATGTAATATAACACAACTGTAGGGATTATCTGATAAGGTCTTTTATTGCAAACACTCAAAATTAAGTTGCATTGTATATTGTATCTGCCCACACAGCAAACATTGGTTGTACCTTATTTATTGTGTTTAGCGCAATAAATTGATTCGCCTTACAAAATATATTGATATTTTTTCCCTGATAACGGAGCATCAAAGGCATTGGTAGAGGTGTAAGCACACGTATGCATACTTCATATCAGGCAGGGAAGGAAACTCAACCTGAAAACATTGATGAGCGTAAGGATGCACGAAAGAATTTAATTATTATATTAGTGAAAATTAGTAGGACATTTGCTTGCTGTGTTACTTAAGAAACTTATCCATGATAATGATATTAAGCTACATTTTTGAATAAACGGAATAAAACATTAATACGATTTGTGGCACGGTATAGAAAACAAGGATGTTTAAATTTTCTATTTATGCCATTTTAGCAGTCCGGGAAATCAATATATTTTATAACAGTGATGAAAATGTGTTTGTTTCCAAAAGGACATAACTTCTAAAAAAAAATGCTTTATTTTGTACAGAACAGTCTTGAAAATCAAAATATTAATGGAGTAAAAACATTAAAAAATTTATTTTAAAGTTCAAATTTTGAAAATATACACGTATTAGGGCGTAAATATAACCTCAAATTTGTCTACAATACAGCTTAACTGAGACTTTTGTATTTACTGCCTCTTCTAATGTATATAATGAGGTAAGATTTCCAATTAAATGTGCAAAGTACAATTGAGTACGAAGTATAGATACTCTTTAAAGACTAACTGAATATTTTAACACAATGTCTTCTGAGGTTGAAAACTTGCATCCTATGTTCCAAGATATGTTAGAACGTTCGGACGGATGGACAGACAATATAAATGAGTCAAGTCTGGATTATAACTTTATGACACGTCACCCGACAATGTCCTGGGTGTTTCTGATATTTACAAGTCTAGCAGTGACTGCCGGGAATATAGGAAATATCATGGTGAGTTATTTGTGTCATTTTAATTGTTTATATATAGTTCGCTTTAATTGACCCTGCCTTGATGATAAAACGTTTACCTGTATCTTTAAAATGTTACTTAGTACTTACTATCACGTGGTGCTTCCATTTAAAACACTTAGAATTACGTAGGTTCTTGCATCACTGAAATATTGTTGCCATGTACCTACAATTGTACTTTGATTTTGATATTTTGATAATCATCATCATCGGTCATCGCCATCATTAATATCATTGTTGTAATCGCAACCATCATCATCATCATTACCATCATCATCATCATTATCATCATCATCACTGTAAACATTATCATCGTTATTATCAGCATTATCATTATCAGCGTTACCATCGTTAACATTATCATCATAGTCATCATCATGAGCAACGATGTTTTAATCATCATCATCAACAACGTGATTATCACCGTAATCATCATCATTGTTATCATTGTAAGCATTTATATCATCATCAGTACCATCATCATGTGGTTATAATTGTTATCATCATCATTATCATGATTAAGTATACATTATATATATTTTTTGTGCAATACATTCTAGGTTTTATTATGTGCAATTTTACCATGCTACAGATATATATTACCAGCCTTCTTAAATTAGTTACCTCTCGAGAGTAATGCAAACAAAGCAATATCCTTAAGTCAAAGCAACGGTATTAATAAGCTTGTTTATCAACATACAAGCAATAATGATAAATTCAACCTATTACACTCCTATGTATCACCTGTGAAAGAATGTCGATAACAAAAATAAAATAAAGAGTAATTCGGTGCTGAATTATGCTAAAGTAGTTAAATGTTAGCTTAAGGCCTCCACAGATGATAAGGTTTAGATGCATAGCACCAATTTGAGAAATACATTTTTTTTAAAGCAACACAACACTTTCATTCAGACAGTAATTCTATATCTGATTCATTTATATCCATCCTAACCGCCCTCTCCAAATAGGATTTTTGCAGATTTTAGACAGTAGTATAACTGGAACAGGATTGTATAATTGTTACACTTGAATAATCCGACAAGGTTAACAATGGGTCAGGGATTGGGTATTTAAACAATTCACCATGCACTTATTAAAACGAAAATGAGCACCCTTAACCTGTTTTGTGTTCATGCCATTGTGTTCATTACAGATAATAAATAGCAAGGCAATTTCATTTTAGATACATCATTCACTGTGTTGTAAATTTATTTAATCTCAAAAATGTTATTTGGTGTAATTGGAGAGTCTCAAGTGGTAAGAATAAAATACTATATTTATAAATAATTTTTTTTTCTATGTAAGTGTAGACTTGAATACTTAAGCACTATAGCAAAGCATCTTTTACAACCCGCTACGCCTGAAAGTACTTTATTATCAAGAGGGTTAAGATAATGGAATTGCTTGTGATTTAAAAAGCGGTGTAATTATGAAACCATTAGTAAGTTCAAACATAAAAGAAAAGATAAACAAGAATTTCACTTCAGTAGTAATTCTTGTCGATGTCTTTCTATAACAGCAAACAAAGATTTCTTCTATATATCATCACGGTTATTTTCATATATTCGTTTTCATATATTCGTTAGGGAATTAGGCAAACGCATCTTTAATTAACTCTAAGATTTATAGATAACTACCGGTGTAATTATAAAACACTATTATGAACTCTGTTGATTCCATCTGACATCACATGATGTAGATCTAGCAAAAATAAAAGCGATCAAATCATACTTATACCGTAAACATCAGAAAAAAAACTTAAGAATAGAGTAGAGAAAAACAGGATCCCCTAAGAAAGCCAAACACGGAAAAATTGAAAATGCTGCAGGCTTGGTTTGATTGAGGTCTGTTCATGGACGGCACCGGAAAGTGCAAGTAACCTGCATTGTCCTCTAGCACCGGCTTCAGCAGAATTAAACATTTAACATTACCTGGTAAAATATGAGAACAAAGATCATCAACAATAAACGCAGCTCAACAAACCCCGGCAACACCAAATCATCGACACAGAACCCAGCCTGGCAGCGAACAAACTTAGGAGAGGGTTAAAACACAGCACGATTTGATATAATAGACTAAGTACAGAGTACCTCTTTGCTGCGTTTATGTTGACACTTAGTAATGGGTTCATGAACTTTTTTTATCATTATTTCATTGCCAATGATGTTGACATGTCTGTTCTCTATTCTATATTCCTCGCCCATTGAAATGAGAATCATATCTTACTTATCATAATGTATCTAATAAAGAACACATTGTATCTGCTTCTAAATAGGTTTGGTATTTAATAAAAATGATTGCTTACTCTCATCTGAAATCATAATCTGTGCATCACATAGTCTATTCCCATGTGACAGTTGTAAATAATACATAATTATACTTCACACATGGAATCGACTGTCAATGTTAATGGAAACACGTTATCAAAATGAATATTGCTAATGGGTTCGAAACAACATAGTAATTATAAATGGCAGGTTTTCAATATAAAGCATTTTAAGATGGTAACGTTTAGAGTGCTGCGATATTCTCTTTTCTATGATAGAATAGCAATATTTATTGCTGATATGTTTAAATGTCTTCGATCATAAACAATCAACAACCATTAATTAATAAGTAAACCATTGGAAGAAGTAAAAATAAATCTCATCCGAAATGCCCAGTGTGAATAAATGTATGTCACTGACTGTATTTGAAATATATGATATAATAGCAGTCATTGTAACTGGAAACTGTATTGCATAACTATAATGCATTCATTTTATCTCAAATATACGAAGTATTTGTATATGAAGAGCTTTCGTACACACCAAAGCGTCGGTGTTTGCCAACAAACTTCCGATTGAAGTTACTTTGCAGTGTATTGTTTTTTTTACCGTAACGTCTTCTCTTCATGGGATATTTACTTTAAGTGTATATTTCTAATTATGATCCAACTTATATCTGATGTGGTTCATGACTCTAAATCTCCCTATTCTAGATTTATTCCCGCATAAAACTAAAATTGTCCTTAAAGATATAATTTGTAATTGCTTTAGCTTTTTTATTTCTATAGAAATTAATTCGAACATCTAATGTGAAAATATAAAAAAAAAACATTAGTTTGCGCGAAAGGCTTTTTGTGTCATGAAATTAAATTATTCTTGTAATTATGCACCTGTCAGGACAGAAAATACTCTTTAAAAATGATGAAATAAGATGATAAATATGATATTTTTATTCAAAATTCGTTTGTGGATTTTACGTAACGAACGGATCCCATATCTCGTATATGTTTTTATTATAAGAACATTTTTCTATTATCAAGAATCAGTACACCACTTGAATCAACTCACTCTCTTGGTAAACATAGGATTGTTTGTTCCGTAGAGATAAGCCTCCTTTAAACATAATGACATTTTAGTTGTTAGAAAGCAATCAAAGGTATTTTATCAGGTATGACCACTTGAACTCACAATTAAGATTACCCATGATAATTTTAACTCTTTGCTGCGTTAAGTGACTTTGTACTTGATCTTCTGTAACCATTTATCTGGATATAAATCAAATATTATATTATTAAAATCTGTAATTATTTTTTTACACATGAAAACAAAGGTTAAATAAAAGTTACTGATTCTTTATTTCATTTTTAGCTCACCTGAGCAATGCTCAGGGTGGGCTATTTTGATGGCCCTGTGTCCGTCGTCCGTCGTCGTGCGTCGTCAACTTTTGAACATAAACAACATCTCCTCTGAAACCAATGACTGCACATCAACCAAACTTTACAGAAATGATTCTTGGGTGGTCCCCTTTCAAAGTTGTTCAAATGGTTCCGGTCTGTTGCATATGTAGGTCATAGGGCCAGAAAAGGATTTCAAAAAACACAAAATTAAAAAATCTTCTTGTCTGAAAGAACATGGGCCAGAGCTTTGATTTTTGGTATATGGTATCATCTATGGGTCCTCTACCAAAGTTGTTCAAATTTTGTCCCTAGTGTCAAAATTGGCCCCGCCCCGGGGGTCATAGGTTTTCCCTTATATGTATATAGTAAAATCTAAAAAAATATTCTTCTATGATTTGGCAAAGGCTTCAGATTATATATTTGGCATGAAACATTGTGTAGTAAACCTCTATCAAGATTGTTCAAATAATGGCCTTAGGGTCAAAATTGGCTCCGCCCGGGGGGTCATTGATTTTCATTACATACATATAGTAAAAAACTTGAAAAATATAAATGCCCTAGAGCTTTGATATTTGGTCTATGGTATCATCTATAGGTCCAAAACCAAAGTTGTTCAAATTTTGTTCCTAGAATTAAAATCGGCCCCGCCCTGGGGGGTCATAGGTTTTTCCTAATATGTATATTGTAAAATCTAAAAAAAATCTACTTCTCTGAATTTGTGAAGGCTACATGTTAGATATTTGGCATGAAACATCTTCTAGTGAGTGTCTACATAGTTTGTTCAAATAAAAGCCCTGGGGTCAAAATTGGCCCCGCTCCAGGGGTCATTGATTTTCCCCATATACATAGAGTAAAAACTTAAAAATCTTCTTTTAAAGAACCCAAAGAGCTAGAGCTAAGATATTTAGCATGAAACATGTTCTAATGGTTGTCTACCAAGTTTGTTCAAATAAACGCCCTGGGGTCAAAATTGGCCCCGCCCCAGGGGTCATTGATTTTCCCTATATGCATATAACATGTATAATAAAAACTTAAAAAATCTTCTTTTTCATAACCCAAATAGCTAGAGCTAAGATATTTAGCATGAAACATGTTCTAATGGGTGTCTACCAAGTTTGTTCAAATAAAAGTCCTGGGGTCAAAATTGGCCCCGCCCCAGGGGTCATTGATTTTCCCCATATACATAGAGTAAAAACTTAAAAATCTTCTTTTGAAGAACCCAAAGAGCTAGTTTTAAGATATTTAGCATGAAACATGTTCTAATGGATGTCTACCAAGTTTGTTCAAATAAAAGCCCTGGGGTCAAAATTGGCCCCGCCCCAGGGGGTCATTGATTTTCCCTATATGCATATAGTAAAAACTTAAAAATTTTCTATTAAAGAACCCAAAGAGCTAGAGCTAAGATATTTAGCATGAAACATGTTCTAATGGGTGTCTACCAAAATTGTTCAAATAAAAGTCCTGGGGTCAAAATTGGCCCCACCCCAGATCTCATTGATTTTCCCTATATACACAGTGTAAAAACTTAAAAATCTTCTTTTAAAGAACTAAAGAGCTAGATTTAAGATATTTAGCATGAAACATATTGTAATGGATGTCTACCAAGTTTGTTCAAATAAAAGCCCTGGGGTCGAAATTGGCCCCGCCCCAGGGGGTCATTGATTTTCCCTATATGTATATAATAAAAACTTAAAAATCTTCTTTTAAAGAACCCAAAGAGCTAGAGCTAAGATATTTAGCATGAAACATGTTCTTATGGATGTCTACCAAGTTTGTTCAAATAAAAGCCCTGGGGTCAAAATTGGCCAGGCCCCGGGGTTCATTGATTTTCCTTTTGTGTGTATAAAGCAAAAATTAAAAAATCTTCTTTGAAAAAAAAACAACAAATAGCTAGAGATTAGATACTAAGCATGAAACATCTTCTTGTGAGTGTCTACAAAGTTTGTTCAAATAAAAGCCTGGGTCGAAATTGGCCCCAACCCGGGGGTTATTTATTTACCTTATAATTATGTGTAAAGCAAAAACTTAAAAAATCTTCTTTGAAAAAACTCAAATAGCTAGAGTTTAGATATTAAGCATGAAGCATCTTCTAGTGAGTGTCTACAAAGTTTGTTCAAATAAAAGCCCTGGGGTCAAAATTGGCCCCGCCCCGGGGGTCATTGATTTTCCTTTTGTGTGTATATAGCAAAAATTTAAAAAATCTTCTTTGAAAAATTTCAAATAGCTAGAGTTTAGATATTAAGCATGAAGCATCTTCTAGTGAGTGTGTACAAAATTTGTTCAAATAAAAGCCCTTGGGTCAAAATTGGCCCGGCTCTGGTGGGACATTGATTTTCTTTATATGTGTATAGCAAAGACTTAAAAATCTTTTTTGGAAAAACCCGAATAGCTAGAGTTTAGATATTAAGCATGAAACATTTTCTAGTAAGTGTCTACAAAGATTGTTCAAATAAAAGCCCTGGGGTCAAAACTGGCCCTGTCCCAGGGGTGTCATTGTTTTTAACTATATGTTTAAAGAAAAAACTTTAAAAATCTTCTTTTGAAAAACCCAACGAGCTAGACCTTAGATGTTTAGCATGAAACATCTTTTAATGGTTGTCTACCAAGTTTGTTCAAAAGCCCTGGGGTTTAAACTGGATCTGCTCCAGGGGCCTATATACAGGTGAGCGACTTCAGGGCCATCATGGCCCTCTTGTTCTTATTTTTTTTTTTTAAATTTCCCCGTTTCGTCAGATAATTTAGTCATTACAAAATTCAGGTGATAAGAATAAATGGTACATTTAGATTCATTGTCAATAAAATGCAAGTTATGATGATTTAATTTTTCATAAACATCCCAAGAATTATATAACAAAAACATTAATATCCGAGTTCTTTGAGTGTAATTCTTATTGTAAAGATCTTGATAAAAAAACCAAAGTTGCCTCATATCGAGGTCTTTTGGAACGTATTTGTTAAAAAAAACCTGCAAGATTGAAAATATTGTAGGCTTGGTTTGATCGAGTCTGTCTGTGGATGGTAGCGGTAACTGGAAGGTATCTCCAAGCATATATAAACACATATCAATTTATAAAAGCTAGGTAAATTTAAGAAATTCTGCGAATTTTCTTTTTGGAAACAATATACATTTAAAAGTCCCCAATATATTTGACAAACGTCTCTATATTTTTCACAGAGATCCCAAAGCATGAAACATAAAAGATGAAATTCTTACAAATATCAACTGGAGCATTTGAAACAGAACAAAAATCGATTTTTCTTTTGATATTGCCTATCTTAATAGAGTTAAACGTGTTTAAACGCTTTTCAATTTTGATTCAGTTTGCGCAATGCAAATGATTAATCAAGAACAATGGAGCAAATTACGATAAATGTTGCGACCAGGCCAACATCAAATGGTTCAAAAAGTTAAAAAGAAATTCATTAAAAAACCTCAGTGGAAATCCATTCAAAATATTGCTTTTAGATTATTGTTCACACAATCATTTCTAGTAACGTTTTCTTATTTGCCTTTTTTATATTGATAATTATAATACTGCAAGTTTGTAACTTCGCTTAAGTTTATATACATGTAGTTTTATATACACGACTGCTGAAAACTCTCACTTTTTTCGTTCACTAGAAGAGAAGTTTGCAGTATTAAAAAAAATGTTATAAAGATTCCTGGCAGGTTATGTGGCCTTATATAAACGGTTGTTTTGTAATAAAACCGTCGCCTGGTGGCTCGGGTTATATTTCCAAACAACCGTTTATATACGGCCATACAATTTGTCAAAAATCTGTATAACTAATACAATATATGTAAAAGAGGCAATGTATCAAATGGTACCCTCATATGGGGAAGTTCTTTTCATCTTATTTCTCTTGATCTAATAAACAGCAAAACTATCTGCTTTCAAAAAGGGTTTTTATTGAATCATAATGATTGTTTTTTACCACAGATGAACCGCTAATTACATTTTATCTATTCATAAAGAACATGGCACCCTCATGAGACGGAATATGAGTTCAATAATTAAATGAAAAAGAGAAATGTGTCTCGATAATCACAAATGGATGAACAGTTCTCGGATGTAACGTTAGAGTACTAGTGTTCACGTTAATCTATTGCGGTTATCAAAAGTGTTGCAAATGGATATTTTGTCTACATGGTTGCAAATGATGTCTTAAAGTTGCTTGCCTCCAGGTGAGCCAAAATATTTCAAGAAAATCAAAACTGAGAAAAATTGTTCTGAGATTTTATGAAAAGTAAAAAGTTTCAAGCTTAAAGTAATAATTTCCATGTTATTTTCGATAAATGACCGATTTTGCTTTCTTTTTCATCATATTTCTACTGCGTTACTAACGTAGTAAGGGCTATTTTTGCATATTTTGACTTCGTTTTGGTAATTTACATGTGTTGATTGCCGTATGCAATGTGTAAATTATTTTCTTTGTTTACTTCACAATACGATACTACTTTTAAATGCATTTTCAATTATTTTCATGACAGTTATAGAAGAAATCTGGAGGCGAGTTGCTTTAAACATAAAACAGTTATCATCAATGTAGCATATGAGATCTTTATCGCTTAATGTGGTTATCAACATTGAAGCAAATATAAGCCGTGTCACGACAAAACCAACATAGTGCGTTTGCGACCAGCATGGATCCAGACCAGCCTGCGCATCCGCGCAATCTGAACAGGATCCATGCTGTTCGCTTACCAACTCTATTACAAGTAGAGAAACTGATAGCGAACAGCATGGATCCTGATCAGACTGCACGGATACGCAGGCTGGTCTGGTCGCAAACGCACTATGTTGGTTTTGTCATGACGCGGCTCATATGTGTTTTCCTCATGCTGTTATCAACATTAAAGGTATAAAGGGTTTTGATTCTTGTTTGATTGTAGGAAATGCAAGTTATGATGTATAAAAATGGAAATAATTGATTAATATTGTTGGAGTCCGTTTTTAATTTTACTGAGATCACATGTGTGAATGGTAGTTTCGTTATGGTTGTTGAATCCGAATAATCCTGTGTATTTTAGTATTGAAAAATACAATAATTCCATAAAAATATTTGTTTTGAGCGGAAAAAAGATTTGTTGCTGAAGCAAAGAAACGGTGATAATTTGATAGGATTCGGTTAAAACTGATATTGTATTATATAGTGGTATGTATTGACATCAAAGTGCAATTAATCAAAACTTTTTACAACTGTTAATACACGATATAAATAAAACGCAGTTATTTTATACTTTATTATATCACCGCCTATTCCGGATGTTGCATGTATATCAATTTCTTAATAATCTTGATGTGTTTGTTTGTTTTTCTGATATTTTTGCAAATTTTAACAAATAAGTATTTTGGTCATACCTCGGCAGTCATCCACCTAACATGCTATCCCGGATGGCGTAGCTACTATAAGGCCATGTAGGCACGGGCCTACAAGTTTGTTAAGAAATTGACATTTTTAAAAGTCCCAAAAATACAATAAAAACATGCGAGGTTGGGGTTGGTAGTGTGTTCAAGCCGTTTAGTATAATGAAGTGTGTGTTTTTTTTGTGCATGATTTACCATCCTCAGTAAATTTGCAATTTATCAAATCCATCAATATATAGTTTAAAATCATTGTTTTGATAATTTTCCTTGAACATACTTTAAAACGCGCATTTTGCTCTTTTTAATCTGAACTTGTTTTTTGACTACTGGGGGCAAAGCCCCCACACCCCCTTTAATGTGCCTACAAGTTGAAAAAGCTGGCTACGCCGCTGACCAGTAATTACTAATTTCTCCTCAAGAGTCGCACATGATTTCTGAATCAGCATTTAGAGGCAAATGGCAATTTGACTCAATATTCGAGATTAGTTGGCACGGAGAAATTTCGTCTAGCTGGAGGGTCGAACCAAGAACCCTACTTATCAGTTACTCTACCAAGTGAACATAGCATCTTGGTTTGCAACAGTACTTATACTGCCATTTCAATTGCCCTTCACCGCTGTGGGTTCGAATCCCGACAGGGACTACGGAACGTCGGTGGTTCTACTCAGGTGCCCGTTCGTGCCCGGAAGGGCACTTGAGGTCTTCCTCCATCAGTAAAGCTGGAACGTCGCCAAATGACCTATACTGTGTCGGTGAAACGTAAAAACCCAATCAAACAAATATACTGCCATTTATTCATTAAAGCTGCACGCTGCCAGATGAGCCACGATATTTCAAGAAATTCAATCTTTAGAAAAATGTATGAAGATCTAAAGAAAAGTAAAAAAGATTCAATATTCAATTAATAATTTACATGTTATGTGCAATTAATGACTTATTACGCAGTATCAATCACTCTTGTTCTACTGCGTTATTAACGCAGTAGAGGTATGACCTCCTTTTTGGTAATTAACGTGGATTGCAAGCGCCCTTTGCAATGTGTAAATTACTTTCTTCGTTCACTTAACTATATTTTACTTTTAAACACATTTTCAAAATTTTTGAGAAATATAGCATGAATCTGGAGGCATGCTGCTTTAAACAAATACAACATGTCTCTTGCTATACAAAAAAGGAAAATACAATTAAATCTATAAACTATGTAATCGGACACTTATATTTCATATTCAAAATGGGACAAAAAATTTAAAACGTTGTTATATGATCTGACGTTGCATTGTTATTTAAAAAAAACATCTTCGTGTCAATTTCTACCGTTGACAATAGGAAACGGGTGTACAATTGTAAACCCAAAAAGAAGATGTTTAAAAGATAAGCTGAATTTAACGATTATACAGTTTTATTCCTGTTGTGTCGGTTTCGGTTAAAATATCCCTAGATACCGGTTAACGCGACAATTAAATTGAAATGTGGGGCTCAACGTGTAATAACTACATGTTGAAAATTGCATGTAATATAATGTTATAGGACAATGTTGTAATATGAAGATTACCGGGTGGTTAACTGTTTACACGTGTATGATGATCGGATAATATGTACGTGTTTGGCCAACAGTTGAAAGACTACATTGTTACATTTTTTTTATCACGGAGTATCTTTAAGGAATATCTCTCTGAATAGTACATGCATGTACTGCGGATAGGAGAGACAAACTGTGTCTTCTACCCAACGTGCGGATGAATATTCAACTTGATATCTGATATGTGTTCGTGACTATGGCATATAATGGATACATCTATATATTACAACAATAGGACACTATTTCATGTTTTTTACCCAAAGAAGTTATCATGTAAACACGGTTGTAAGGATTATCAGATATATTTTATAACGTCAACAATCACAGTTGGTCTCGTAAAGTAAACATTCAAAGTACATTATTTATTGTGTTAAACGTATTAAATTAATTCACCTTACAAAGTATCAATATTTTTCCTCATTCGAAGGTGTGTTTCGGCTAAATATCAATGCAACGCGTTCTTTATAGATCGTACACGGAAGTAAATCATGGAAATGGGAACCTATTCAAAGAAAGAAGTAATATTCAATATTTGTGTGACTTGCCACAGGATATAGTTTATACAATGTACAATATTTCAGTAATTAAACGTTGTAAATTTTGTTTTAGATTACAGTAAATAATGTAAAAATATGATATGTTTAATTTCCCGTCACTGTAATTTAAGCCTGTAGTTGTATGGAAAACAGTGCCTAAATATCTTTAGACAATATATAATTGATACTCGATTTTGTTTAAAATTGATTAAGTGTATCATATACGAAAATGAATAGTGTTAATGTCTTGTAAATGTAAATTGTTTTATACAAAAGATATACATGAAAAAGAAAGATTAACACGGATCAAACTACGTTGATAAAGAACTGTTTGCTTGTAATTTTTAAATAAATGAAATACTCTATGGAGGTGTAATAAAAAGCTGTTTTTCGAACGTGTGCTTTGAAAACATAACGTTTCAATACAATGACATCTGACGTGGAAAACTTGCATCCAATGTTCCAAGATATGTTAGAACGTTCGGACGGATGGAGGGACAATATAAATGAGTCAAGTTTGGATTATAATTTTATGACACGGCACCCGACAATGTCCTGTGTGTTTCTGATATTTACAAGTCTAGCGGTGACTGCCGGGAATATAGGAAACATCATGGTGAGTTTACTGAGCCCTATGTAATCATTCTCGGTAACCCAGGCTATTAACCGTATACCAGTATATGTATAAAACATATCATATACGGAATGTGTACCGTGGATTCCGACGATGTAATTAATAGTTTGAATTTCAAACTCAAGAAAGATAAAAGACTTACATTATCTATTTATTGTTATAAAGGTGAATTTTCGTGTGGTTTTCCTTAGCAATCATAATCAGAAAGGTAGAAGTATACGAGTGTAGTAATACATCTTACGCCCCTTAGCACCGGTTCAAATTCGCAACACTAAAAGTAATAAAGATTCAAAATTTCAAGATTCAAGATTTTATTTTCAAAACAACAGAAGGTCATAGACCCATGTGGCCGACATTTACATACTATATATGCCTACAGCAATTTAACATTTGATTAAATCATAATTACATATTCAAACATGCATGCATACATAAACACATACATACATATACCTTACGGAACGTCGGTGGTTCTACTCGGGTGCCCATTCGTGACTGAAATAATGCACGGAAGGGCACCTGAGGTCTTCCTCCACCAGTAAAGCTGGAACGTCGCGATATGACCTATACTGTGTCGATGTGACGTAAACCCCCCCCCCAAAAAAAAAAAAAAAAAAAAAAAAAAAAAAACAACATACATATACATAAGCATAAGTACATTCACGCTCATATATCTGCATATACAACATCTTAACCCGTGTATACATATACATTTTCACATATGTATAGACACTGCTATATGCAACCCGATTTTTAATTACATAATATAATCACATGATATAATCAATTATTCCGAAGTACCAGAAAAATATCACACTAACTAAAGATGAAATACGGCGCAACAGTTTACACTTGCCACCTACCGTTGTGAGTTTAACAAATCTGGTAAAAGGGAAATACCTCTTAAGCGAATACAAAATATGTTGTTTATTTTACATTGCTAACCTCAAATTATCTTTAATTCATTCATTTACAAGTGAAATATATTTGATCAATGAGTTAGCATATATGATCATTAAAAGAACTGTCCTGTACTGATTACTGGAATTCTGATTGATAGAAACAAACAGTTGTTACAAAAATGTAAAGACAATTACCTTCTTATTATAATTTTTGTTCAGTTGTGTTACTTAGAAAGTATAGTTGCTCATTAAATGGGTCCCTGCTGGTAAATAACGGTGCATTAGTTCTTAGATCTAATGTTTTGTACAAGATCTATAGCGTTCCTCAAATCCAATTATTGTTCGCCTATCGGAGTCTGTCTTAACGTTAAACTCCTCAAACCAGTTTACTAACCAAAAGATTATTTCAACATATTTTTTTACATTTCATCTTTTCACATAATATATGATCATGTTAATTTTGAACAATATGATTACATGAATATAATACAGAATTTTTTTTAGGTAATAGCAAATTCAGTAAGTCTAGCGTTTATAAATAACTCTTTAACAAAGCTGTTGAAACTAAACGCTTAAGAAATAGTGTTATATAATTCGCATTTTTAAAATCTTAAATATCAAAGTTGTTGGCAAGGATCAGTAATTTCATTGTATGCAGTCGAAGTAAAATTTATCGCCCAAATCTAAAGAAAGTAACCTAATACTACTATAAAATCTACGACAACAACATGACATAATGCACAACCAAGGGTATATAGCGAGTGAACAGTTAGAAGTCAATATAAGTTTATATGTTGGCTTAATTATGCCCCCATTTTGAAAAAAAGGGGGTATATTGCTTTGCACTTGTCGGTCCGTCGGTCTGTCGGTCCGTCGGTCCGTCGGTCCGTAGACCAAATGGTTTCCGAGTGATAACTAAAGAACCCTTAGGCCTAGGAACTTCAAACTTGGTATGGTGATTGGTCATGACCAGTAGATGACCCCTATTGATTTTGGGGTCAAGGGGTCAAAGGTCAAGGTCACATTGACCTTGAAAGCAAAAACGGTTTCCGATCAATAACTAAAGAACCTTAAGGCCTAGGAACTTCAAACTTGGTATGGTGATTGGTCATGACCAGTAGATGACCCCTATTGATTTTGGGGTCAAGGGGTCAAAGGTCAAGGTCACATTGACCTTGAAAGCAAAAACGGTTTCCGATCAATAACTAAAGAACCTTAAGGCCTAGGAACTTCAAACTTGGTATGGTAATTGGTCATGACCAGTAGATGACCCCTATTGATTTTGGGGTCAAGGGGTCAAAGGTCAAGGTCACATTGACCTTGAAAGCAAAAACGGTTTCCGATCAATAACTAAAGAACCTTAAGGCCTAGGAACTTCAAACTTGGTATGGTGATTGGTCATGACCAGTAGATGACCCCTATTGATTTTTGAGTCAAGGGGTCAAAGGTCAAGGTCACATTGACCTTGAAACCCAAAACGGTTTCCGATCAATAACTAAAGAACCTTAAGGCCTAGGAACTTCAAACTTGGTATGGTGATTGGTCATGAACAGTAGATGACCCCTATTGATTTTGGGGTCAAGGGGTCAAAGGTCAAGGTCACATTGACCTTGAAAGCAAAAACGGTTTCCGATCAATAACTAAAGAACCTTAAGGCCTAGGAACTTCGAACTTGGTATTGTGATTGGTCATGATCAGTAGATGACCCCTATTGATTTTGGGGTCAAGGGGTCAAAGGTCAAGGTCACATTGACCTTGTAAGCAAAAATGGTTTCTGATCAATAACTAAAGAACCTTAAGGCCTAGGAACTTTAAACTTGGTTTGGTGATTGGTCATGATCAGTAGATGACCCCTATTGATTTTGGGGTCAAGGGGTCAAAGGTCAAGGTCACATTGACCTTGTAGGTAAAAACGGTTTCCGATCAATACCTAAAGAACCTTAAGGCTTAGGAACATCAAACTTGGTATGGTGATTGGTCATGATCAGTAGATGACCCCTATTGATTTTGGGGTCAAGGGGTCAAAGGTCAAGGTCACATTGACCTTGTAGGTAAAAACGGTTTCCGATCAATAACTAAAGAACCTTAAGGCCTAGGAACTTCAAACTTGGTATGGTGATTGGTCATGATCAGTAGATGACCCGTATAGATTTTGGGGTCAAGGGGTCAAAGGTCAAGGTCACATTGACCTTTTAATTAAAAACGGTTTCTGATCAATAACAAAAGAACCCTTAGGCCTAGGAACTTCAAACTTGGTATGGTGATTGGTTATGACCAATCAGATGACCCCTATTGATTTTGGCGTTAAGGGGTCAAAGGTCAAGGTCACATTGACCTTGTAGGTAAAAACGGTTTCCGATCAATAACTAAAGAACCTTAAGGCCTAGGAACTTCAAACTTGGTATGGTGATTGGTCATGATCAGTAGATGACCCGTATAGATTTTGGGGTCAAGGGGTCAAAGGTCAAGGTCACATTGACCTTTTAATTAAAAACGGTTTCTGATCAATAACAAAAGAACCCTTAGGCCTAGGAACTTCAAACTTGGTATGGTGATTGGTTATGACCAATCAGATGACCCCTATTGATTTTGGCGTTAAGGGGTCAAAGGTCAAGGTCACATTGACCTTGTAGGTAAAAACGGTTTCCGATCAATAATGAAAGAACCCTTAGGCCTAGGGACTTCAAACTTGAGATGTTGATTGGTCATGATCAGTAGATGACCCCTATTGATTTTGGGGTCTAGGGGTCAAAGGTCAAGGTCACATTGACCTCTTAGGTAAAAACAGTTTCCGATCAATAACTAAACAACCCTTAGGCCTAGGAACTTCAAACTTGGTATGGTGATTGGTCATGACCAGCAGATGACCCCTATTGATTTTGGGGTTAAGGGGTTAAAGGGCAAGGTCACATTGACCTTGTAGGTAAAAATGCTTTCCAATCAATAACTTAAGAACCGTTATGCCTAGGAACTTCAAACTTGGTATGGTGATTGGTCATGACCAGCAGATGACCTATTGATTTTGGGGTCAAGGGGTCAAAGGTCAAGGTCACATTGACCTTGTAGGTAAAAACAGTTTTCCGATCAATTAACTAAAAACGCTTTAGGCCTAGGAACTTCAAACTTGGTGTGGTGATTGGTCATGACCAGCAGATGACCCCTATTGAGTTTTAGATGAAGGGGTCAAAGGTCAAGGTCACATTGACCTTTTAAGTAAAAACGGTTTTCTGATCAATAACTCAAGAACGCTTAGGCCTAGGAACTTCAAACTTGGTATGGTGATTTGTCATGACCAGCAGATTACTCCTATTGATTTTGGGATCAAGGGGTCAAAGGTCAAGGTCACAATGACCTTGTAAGTAAAAACGGTTTCTGATCAATAACTAAAGAACGCTTCGGCCTAGAAACTTCAAACTTGGCATGGTGATTGGTCATGACCAGCAGATGACCCCTATTGATTTTGGGGTCAAAGGTCAAGGTCACATTGACCTTGTATGTTAAAACGGTTTCCGATCAATAATAAGAGAACCCTTAGGCCTAAGAACTTCAAACTTGGCATGGTGATTGGTCATGACCAGCAGATGACACCTATTGATTTTTGGGGTCAAGGGGTCAAAGGTCAAGGTCACATTGACCTTGTAGGTAAAAACGGTTTCTGATCAATTTACTAAAAACGCCTAGGCCTAGGAACTTCAAACTTTGTATGATGATTGGTCGTGACCAGCAGATGACCCCTATTGAGTTTTGGGTCAAGGGGTCAAAGGTCAAGGTCATGGCCAGTAGATACTTTATAACCCTTATTAATTGTTTGATCACTGGGTCAGAAGTCATGCATAATAACCTTATCACATGACTAATTGGCTGCTGATAGGGGGCATACATGTTTTACAAACATATCTTGTTCTTTTAGTTTTTATAATTTACTTCGTATGAATGGTAAATAACTCACATGACCCAAGCAAATTTATATAGATATCCATCGGAAATTAACTGTAACGTCCAATTTGTAAAAAAGAGCGGAACAGTCTATTTTATATCTTAGGCAGATGAATATAAAATCCTTTACATTTTCTGGTATCAACTATTGGTCAATCACTATTATAACAGTCAATTTAGCTTAACTTGACAATGAAATAATGAGCATAATGTCACTAATAAATAAGAGACAACATTGTGGTTGATAAAGGTTAATATTTTTATTTTGATGCATTGTTCATATATGATTTAAGTCTATATTAAATACTATTAACAGAACATAATAGAAACGTGCATCCAGTTAGTTGTCATACAATAGAAGTTCTTTTATGTAGATTATCATTTGAGGCGTTTCAGGTTTGAGAAGAATTCGAAATTGAAATTATGCCTAAAACAGACGGGAATTTACCGCAATAATAAATTCTACTTTGTGTGGATAAAAGCTGTATATTTGATGTCACATGCGTAATAAAATGTGTTGATCAAAATATGGCTAGATTTACATTTTGGAACCTGTATGCAAACTAATTATTCCTTTTAAGGCGATCATTTGTGTTTTCTTCGTAAAATATGGCATACTATTTTTGAATTTCAAAAAAAGAAAGAAATGCCGAGTACGTACGTTACTCTATATGCATGATTCAGCATGAATTTTTACGAAAACAACGATAACGAAAATAAAACATATGTTTTCCTTCACCAAATTCATTTTATCTTCACTAGATTCGTTATCAGAACAGAACAGAACAGAACAGAACAGAGTTTATTTCATAACTTGTACACACATAGGTACATCGTTATTACAAGCATTTTTAAATATAATTATAGGTCACATATTTTACAATTATACATAAAGAAAAAACAAATCAATACAATACTGAGCAATGGGATATTTAATACATACAATGTGATTCATTATATACACTGACAAAACTCCATTAATCAATTATATATCCATTTCTTTAAATTACATCTGTAAATGAATAATGAAGAGTACTAAATTTAAGCGGAGAACAAACTATAACTTCGCTTTTAATCGAATTTGTTTGATAAATTATTTATATAATAATATACTGAAAAAACATCGAGGTATATATAATCAAAACTGCATCATCATACTATTGAAGATTTCTGAAGTAATCATTTCGTTTGATGTTTGCCTTTTTTAAATAATAACATAAGTTTATAAGTACTTTATGACTTTTAGATTGTAGTAGTTCTATAAATTTGGCCATACTAGGCCTAATGTAAAAATATCGCTTAATATATTGACTACGTAGATTTTCATAAGCACTGCATTTTAAAACAAAATGATATAACGCAACTGTAATGGTGATAATTTATGCTGTTATGTTGAATAAACTAACAATCAAAATAAATTGATTGATAACAAATTTATTAGTTATCGTACATCATAAACAAAAACGCAAAGGAGCTCGTTGATTTACCGTCATTGTAAACATTAAGGGTGGTTGGGTTATAGTGGTAAAGTAAATTTGTGATAAGATGTAATAAATTGATTTGTCTTACATTATAATGATATTTATCTCCTGTTAACGGAATATCATTAAGACAAATATCACCTGTAGAGTACGTAAGTCCACTAGATTAGACAAGGAAATCATACTAAAAATAATGTGTTGTTATGAATAGGATAAAGTAGAATTTGATATATGTGAAATGTTATACATTGTACAATCAGATAATTTTGCGAGGTTAAAATTAAGTGCAATGAACATTTGGAACAAATGCATTCAGTCATGTAAAAATCTAATGTAAGAATAAACAGAAGTAATTATTTGCATTCCGGAAGTGATGTCGATTGTAGCGACATTTGTTTTAAATGCCTCCGAGGGAGGATTTAACAGTTAGGTAGAATTTCATACCAAAGTGTGTGTGTTTGGGTCTGTTCATTCATACCAAAAATAAGAAATTGAGAAGTGATCAACATATCATTACATCACCTTTTGTTATGTGATTCGCTGAATTAACCGTTACCTATTGTAACCGTATATTGGGCACGATGAAGTGTTATAAATACCATATTAACCGTGTCTGATTTGTTTGTAAAAGATTATATAATACGTGTTCATAAAAACAGTTAACCGTTAGAAGGTTCGTCTTAATTTTCAACACCTTGAATACACGTCACTGCGTCGGTGTCATAAGGAAGTTTAAAACATCTTTAACACTTTTGTGTCCATTGTTATAATAATATCGTTAGCTCATATTGACTTAAACTTGAGCGAAAAGAAAGCGGACTTCTGACAAATTGCTACATATTGTATACAAAACACGATTTGGATATATATGTTCGAGGAATCATTCATAACAACATGTTTAGTTGAATTACACATGAATAAGAACATGTTTAGTTAAAAAACAATATTCCAGTCAAACTTTAGATGAGGTTGTACAGGATAAGAAAACGTGTTTTTAATCAAACATTAACTGTCGTTAAAGTTTACCATTATTTAATCGATGGTATAAAATATAGGAAACTAATTTTCAGAACATGTAAATATTCATAAGACACAACTTAAGTACAAAGTGATCTATATTAAATAATCTACTCATTACAGACAAGGATTTACATAAATTATTACGTTAGTTACATTCAAACGTTATGTTTGTTATGACATTCAAATAAATGTTCATAGTTCAAATAGTAAAGAAGCAAATTGTGTGGATGAAAAACAGATTAATCAAAGAAAATGACATCTGAGATTGAAAACTTACATCCTATGTTCCAAGATATGCTTGGACGATCAGACGGATGGACAGACAATATAAATGAGTCAAGTTTAGATTATAATTTTATGAAGCGACACCCGACAATGTCCTGGTTGTTTCTGATATTTACGAGTCTGGCGATGTCTGTCGGGAATGTAGGCAACATATTGGTGAGTTCACTGTATTCTTTCAAGACGTCCTGTTTGTGCTGAAATTTTGTAATGAACACTGATGAATATTAAAAGGATGTGGAAGTAAAATAAAGATATAAATATTCTTGATGTTCAACCTGTGTTATCAAAAGGCCTTTGGTTATAAGGCTTTTAAACGGTTTTCTGTTATATAACCATTACCAGGAAGTTTGTGTTATACATGTATAAGCATATAACTGTTTATACTAGATCATATAACTCTTCTTAAATGACGCTGTGTTTTACGTCATATGTTGTAGCAAAACTACTAAGAGCCCCATTTACTTATAACATAAGTCTTACAGAGTTTAATAGGTCCTTTTAAATAGTAAGGAGATGTTTCTGGCTCATAAGCAGATCTTTAAAAGCATAATGTTATATATAGTTTGTAATTCCACCAGACCAATGGGTTACCTATAAGCAAATCTAAATATTTAAGTTTAAATTAGAAAGTCATAGATAATACATATCAGTGAGATATTTCAAAGCGAATCGTATTTTTTGTCAGTGAAAATCAAGTGTACCTTTGATATAAAAGGCAAAATTGCATGAATGTCCTATAGGTTGTGCATATCGGATTTATTTTAGTGTACATGTATATATCCGAGAACAAGAAAACTGTTTAAGGAATAAGGAAAACAAATAATTTCTACACACTATTAAGCTGTGTGTTTTTTTGTTTTTTTTTGGTTTTGTGTACTTATTTTTGTTGAACTTTCTGAAGTTTCCAGGAAATAAACACGTTCAACAAATGAATTCCGGATTACTAACGAAACATCCGGTGTTCTTTTATGTTCTGGTTTGAAAGAAAATTTCACATTTTCTGGAATGTAGGAGATACATACACATACTATTTATGTCAAGGAAGATCACGCATAGCTGAAAACAACTTATCCCTAGAACATTTATCACACTTCCACCGGAATCATGGTAATGCTATTATAAACACACGTGATCTTACAATAACTGTGCTTGAAGTTTTTTTTAAGAATTGGTTCAATGATATTTACGATACCGTAAATCAGTTACACCCTATTTAAATTGAAATCAGACTTATACCGTATCATTTTCAAGCTATGCCAAACAGACTTAGCTCATATTGCAAAGTTGTTATTATTGTGTGTTATGCTTGACCTTTTGAGACTCTAGGAATGAAATGAGTGATTTTTTTATAATTTGTTTTATGTTCTTCGAGAATACGAATGATACATAATTCAAATGATTCATCCCTCACATTCTAATCCGCCATTAGGGGCACAGCTGCAAGTACTCACTAGTGATACCCAAGACTGTGCCGGCCGCGGCCACCGTAACCGGAGAGGTTTAGGCGGAAGAGGCGAAAATGTAGCTGGCCAAACTTTTTGTCTATATCTCTTTCTTTTGACCTATTCAACCTCTTCTAACTTTGTATCATTTCACGTATATTTCTTTTTATTGACCTAGCACCACCCGTCGCGTTATAATCAAGTGTGATTGCGCCGACGTACGATGTAGATTTAGTAGATATAGGAGGAACTGCCGATATCTCCGTCGCTCCGTTGAATTCTTTCAACGTTGCACAAAATTAACAAATGTTGCATCATTCAATCAGTGCATTTGTAAACATGTACCAATAACATCGCATAACTGGTTTTTAAAGTAATGATACATAATTCAAATAATTTACATTAAAATGACTGAAATTCATCTACAACGCATTTAATTAATTGGCATATCTCTATATATTTATATATGAATTATAATGGATTAATTATTTTCAGGCTTAATTTTGGTAATAAACATCCGATATAATAAATTGCTCCATAAAGTAGAATTATCAGACAAATGTTTGAAGAAGGGTATTAATATATTTACAAAAACAAATACTTGCATTACCTATTTATACTTAGAATTCGTTAAAACAAAAGTCTAGAAAAAAGTAAAGCTTAGTTAATGAATAGTTAGTGCGCTATTTATAACGTAATTGCAAACACACTTGATGATATACTAAATTTGATTAATTATTATCTTCTGTTCTTAAAATATCGTTATTTTCTTTATTATCTAGCCATTTGTAATATCATTATTACTGACCTACAATTAAGTAAGGTAATAGAATGTCTATATAGTCAATTTTGTCAGAATTTTTTTGGTACCTTAGACACTATGCCTAAACTTACTACATATAAAGTTATAAAAAGATGTTTTGATATTGAAAAATATTTGCTATGTGTTAAGGTGAATAAGCATAGAATAGCATTAACTTAGACTACGGTGCTCTGCTCATAAACTTGCAATAGAAGAGGGTCGTTATCGGAAACATTAGTAGGATGGAAAGGAAATGTATATTTTGTAACATGAAAGTCATAGAAGACGAGTATCAATTTTGTACTTGGTCTGTCCGCAATTATCGTACTATAAGAAATCAATGTCTCCCAAAATTATTATTCCAATTGGCCAACTATACCAAGAAATTTCAGGCACAGTTTTTAACTTGTAGTCAATCTTGGTGTGTTTATGTAAACTTGCTAAAAATTATGTTTTTTCTGGCTGATAATAAACCCGTACTAGTCTTATTGATCAGTCAGGTATTGTATTGAAAATTGAAATGTAAGAAAACATAGTTTGATGTAATCATTAAAAAAAATGCTGCAGTAATGTTTGTTTCATACATACAATTGGGTTGCTAACAAATTTTTAAATGTTAAGCAAAAAGAAATTAAAAGGGGAGGTTATCCTTTAAAAAATGATGCATAAAGGGAAACCCCAGATTGTTTTTCCCTTTTTTTACCCCTTGGGATCTATATGTAAATTAGGAAAAAAACGTTTTTAAAGTTATTTTTTTTTTTTTTGGATATTTTCCCAGAAACCTTTTTTAAATAGCAAAAGTTTTTAATTTAAAAAATAAAAACCCATTTTTTTAAAAACACCCCGGGTTTATGAAGGTGGCTGAAATAAAAATTTTTTAAATTTTTAAAGTTAAGGTATACCCAAAATTGTGTTGCATTTTTCCCCAGGTTTAAAATACCCCCTTTTACTGGCCTTCGGGGCCCGGTTTGTTTTGCAAATTTTTGGTATACATCTTTTTTTACATAGAAAATAATGTGAATTAAATTAGGGTATGCAAAATATTCCCATCTCTTCCTCAAATTTGAAACCCCGGCCGCCCCAAATTGTTTAAAGGGCCCCGCCCAAAACATAAATGTTCTTTATGCTGAATAAAAAAAATTGGGGAATTAAAATTGGGAATTTTTTTCGCTAAAAGAATTTTTTAATGAGTTTACCTCCCCCCACCTCATCACCGATGGTATATTTAATTATTTTATGCTTTTAAAGTTACTAAACATTAATTTGAAAACAATAGAAATATGAAAAATGCATAAATTTATCTGATTTACATTAATTAAATCATTTCATACATCTTTCCGTATTTGCGTTTAGTAGAAGAATTACATGAATGTTCTCCTCTCATTATATAATTCACTTTACGTCATAAATGAACGGAACGGTTTGTTATTATTTTCATACATGATAATATCCACTTGAACAATATTGTTATTATGAGAACATCGATATTTTGATTTGATTTTTTCATATGTGTAAGAATGTTTAATAATGTCTCTATATTTTATAGGCGTCAAAAATACGATTTGTTGAACATTTGGCTGCGTTATTTTAAATCTCTTTAAACAAAATTGTTGTGATAAAAAGATAATTTGGAGGGTATTGTTTATTTACATAAATCTTCATGCTTTATAAATATTGCAATATGGTTTTTCTTAATGATTACATATTTATTTTGCTTCTGATAATACGTCATCTAAAGATACGATATAAATGTCAGAATATTTAAACAAAGAAACTAGCTCGTTATCATGGTAACTTGATATCAATACCAGTAATTTATTAAAATTATTTTGTTTTTCAGATATTCACAGATTAATTAACGTACACATAAGTTTACTGTCTCGCCAGGGATTCTTTACTAAGATTGATAAAATACACATAACAGCATTAAATAAGAGTATGGATATCATATTAAGTTGCATTAATTGGTGTGGGGTGGCTTGTCAATAAATTCCGAATTTGAAGGTTGTACGAACAAAGTTACTTATGGTCTGTTAGCTATGGCGAAAATGGAGAATCAAGTCTATTCTGCAATCGTACTTTCTCGAGCTCTTTTCGTCAAACTTCGGAAAAAAACGGAAACGGTATTTCGGTCTGACCTACGCTACGAAACTATACATGTAAACAAATAGGTTTTTTTCCCTCCAATATCGAGTAAAACTCCGCCTAAATTAAGTAAATTTATAGATATAATAGTAAACAGTATATTATATAGATTACATACTTATTGAAATAGTTGTAGAAACCGAAAGTACAAAATGTCTACTTGTTCGGATTTGTTTATTATTGTTCATCATTATGCATTTTAATATTGATTATAATTGTCAGACATTTTTTTTTAAATTTGATTTTACTGAAACATACTTTAGTTTCCTTTAAATGTCAAATTCACAGAATGCATTCGTTATACATTATCAAAGATTGTATCATAGTTTGGGGACCTTTCTGTTGAGTTGAATCATATACATATACATGCATAGTGCGTTAACTGGAGTACAGGTATTAGTTACCCGCACTCCAGAGCATGCTCATTGATTGGCTCATTTTGCTGGGGTTCACTTATTGTGACGGCCGAGAAAAAGGAAATCGATAGAAGTAACATATTCAGATGCTCGTTCATTGTTTTTCTGGGGTTTCATATTGTGACAACAGGGAATGTGTTTTTTATGTTTGACTATGATACAAAAGAGAAAGAACAAAAAAAAACTAGGCAATCTGATTAATACCCGGGGGCTACGCCCCATCGTACAAATTAGATAGCCTCGTGTTTCGATGCTCTTTCTATTACTTTTAAAACCACGAGGTAGAACTATTTTTAATCTGTAAGTCCGAGGTTATCATGAATAATAGCAAACATGTTCCGATTGGTCTACACTGTGTTGCAAGCGCCTACGTCATTAACATAATACATTCAACACAGAATTATATTATTTAATCATTTTCAGGTAATCGGAGCTGTTATAAGCTACAGACCACTTCTCCGGAACAAAGGTAGCATGTTTGTAATAAACCTGGCGATTGCGGATCTCTGTATCACGGGGATTGTATGTCCTATGAATATGATAGGTAAAGTTTTTATCTAGCTATTGTCATTTAATTGATTTATCTTTTTGTTTTAGGCCACACAAAATATGGTTTACATATATGACTTAGTTTGTATTATGAGTTCGTTTTAAGGATACAATGAACATTCGATATAGTGCATTCTATGCTAGTGGAATATGTAAAAGCTTTTTTATTGTTATCAAAACCTGCATTGAACTGATTTTCAGTATAAACAGGTGCAAGGGATTATTTAATAAAGCTGGCAGCTTTTTAGTAAAATATCGTAAACAAATCTCACATGTAAGGCATTTTAAACAATGAAAATCCGTCAAAAAAATCTCATGCAGTTCATATAAATTCTTTTGATCTATTCAACATTCCAGGTGTAACAAAGGGCCCTCGTTTCTTCTTAGACAAAGTCCAATTGTGTAATCTGCTGGGAAGCATTTGTACAGTAAGCTGTATAGTGTCTATGCTATCAATAGCAGCTGTCGCTGTAAATCGGTGAGTAACGTCACTGTTAATAGCAGCGGTAGCTGTTTATCGGTGAGAAAAATCATTGTTAATAGTAGATGTTGCTGTAAATCGGTGAGTATCGTCACTATTAATAGCAGCGGTAGCTGTAAATCGGTTAGAAAAATCATTGTTAATAATAGCTGTTGCTGTAAATCGGTGAGTATTGTCACTATTAATAGCAGCGGTAGCTGTAAATCGGTGAGTAACGTCACTATTAATAGCAGCGGTAGCTGTAAATCGGTGAGAAAAATCATTGTTAATAGTAGCTGTTGCTGTAAATCGGTGAGTAACGTCACAATTAATAGCAGCGGCAGCTGTCAATCGGTGAGTAACGTCACTATTAATAGCAGAGGTAGCATTAAATCGGTGGGTAACTTCGCTGTTAAAAGCAGCGGTAGCTGTCAGTCAGTGAGTCAATTCACTGTTAATAGCAGCGTTAGCTGTCAATTGGTAAGTAAATTTTTAATAGCATCGGTGAGTACCTTCACTTTGAATAGGATTTCAACTAAAGCATATCTATCTTACTAATAGAAGATTGTTCTGAAGTCAGAGAAACATTTGCTACAAATTACATTAAACAAGACATGCATCTATGATTTCAATAGAAGGCGCTTTCGTCCTCTTGTTAGTACATGTAGCAGAGTATGCGGTAAATTTAATAGATGACTATTAATTCTGCTTTTGAACAATAGATGCGAGTCGTTTAATATATTGTTAAGAACAAAGCATCATGTTTTCAATGTACAATGGTTGCATGTGTATCGTTTACTTATAGATGTTTGCTTAATCCTGCCTGACATTTTTTTATTTGATCTTGTGATTTTCTTGCATTATGTTTTGTTTGCATTTTTGAGTCATGTTTATTTATGCTTTTATTTAAACACTGCAATATTGTCAGCTATACCATCGTAGTAATGTAACAAACAAATTTAGCATTACATGCAATCAACCTTTAGTATCACACGATTTTACTGAGCCCTCTGATAATTTTAGCGAAAAAATGTTTAAAAAAATGCCTAATAAAAAAACTTTAAAATCATGTGCTTTTAAAACAGACAAAAATAAAGAAATATCCATATTGTCTTACGACATTTCTCCAGATACATGTTACCATTTTTTGTTTGTCAGAACTCCGCGAAAAAATAGTTGTTCAGTGTTCGTTCAAATGAACTTTTTTAAAGACCATCATAATACAACGCAATACAATACCATGCAATGCAGTGCAAAACAATATAATGCCAAACAATATATACAATACAATACAATACAATGCAGTACAATGCAATACACTATATAATGTGTAATACAATACAATGTAATACAATACATACAATGCAATACACTATATAATGTGTAATACAATACAATACAATGCAATACACTATATAATGTGCAATACAATACAATACGATACGATACGATACGATACGATACGATACGATACCATATCATACAATGCAATGCAATGCAATGCAACGCAACGCAACGCAACGCAACGCAATGCAATGAAAAATACAAAAAAAAAACAACAAAAAAAACAATACGACACGACTTTTGGTAATGTTATAGCTTGGTAAAGGTCTTCATGCAAATGGTTTTGTAACAATACACATAGTGCAGCTTATAAACAATGGTTTCACTACTAGATTCGATACGAATATTGCACATATGAATATCCCCTATCTGCATCATTTTATATTTTTGTTAATTTTGTTTTCCTTTGCACCATTCGTACCCTTTAGTTCATTTTGTGTCTTTTATTTACAGAGCAATACAAATATGCAAGCATTTCTCTTACAAAAGAATTTTCACACAGAAAAAGACAATATGTTATTGTATTGCCATATGGCTGTTTACTATTTTACTTGATCTACCAAATTGGCTTGGAATCGGGGGACATACGTTCGCTCTCAAGGAAATGGGATGCACATTTGATCGAGTAGCAAATTACTACTACTCCGTTTTCCTCGCAGTTGTGACGGTTGCCATCCCAATGGCGATTGTTTTTACTTCATACGTGACAACTCTTTGTTATGTAAGGTCAAGTAGAGAAAATTATGTGAAGCATTTTGGAAACCTGCCAAAACAAAGAAAGCATGATGAAATACAATTCAGTATTACGTTATTTATAGCTTTTCTAGCATTCGTATTGTGCTGGAGCTTGTATATGCTTGCAGTTTTAATTGATAGACATGACACGTGGCCGAAACAGGTTTATGTTTTTGGGACATTATTCGGACATAGTAACAGCTGTATGAACCCGATAATTTATGCCTCATTTAATGAACGATTTCGTAGAGGATACAAAGTGTTCTTGAGAAAACTCTGTTGCAGAAAGATTGTCAAAGAGCCATTTCTAAAAGACGCACACTTTACAAGTGGTTTTAAAACATCTAAAAATAGAACATTTTCCGAGTTACGAACAGCCTCTACCAAGTCAAACGAGTCATCGTCAGCCTCTTCTAAGTCAAATGAGTCAGCATCAACTAACAAGTCAAACGAGTTACCAGAAGCATCAACGAGGTCAGACGAGTTACCACTAGCTTCTATTAAGTCAAACGAATTACCACCAGCCTGAACTGAATCAAACAATTGTGATGCTATTATCTGGTAATAGAAACTGTTTCATTGCTCAGACGTGTATGTTAAATCCATGCATCAATACGCAAATGACGAGAATTATGCAAACATACATTTCACACATTGTTTATAAGTATACATGAATATCATAGCATAATCGACGCATCTGAAAAACGTAAACCATTGTTTCTTCTTACTATCCTAGTCAGATTTACTAATCACGTCATTTTGCCTACAAAATTGATTAATGGAGTGTTGATGATAGAATGTTGTATGTTGTTTTTGGTTTGTTACCAGAAAAAGAAGAATGTGCATGTACAAAGTATCAAAAACTATTTAAATCCTATTTCAGTCGTAATCATGTGCCATCAAATAACTTTTGTATCGAATGTGAAATATTTGAAAATGTTTTTTTATTGGATTTTATGAAAACTAGAAAAACTTTAAAAAAAACCCCGGCCATTTATATGCACTAGATTGTTCTTAATTTTATATTAATTTTACTTGTTAACTCATACATATTTTTATATTTTTTCTAATAAACAACTTTTTATTTTGTTAAGAAAGGTAATCGGTTCATTAGACATTATCAGCATTTCATAATTTATGTAAGAGAGATTTTATATATAAGTATTGCAGATACTAGAAAATAAAAGAATATATACATTCCTTTTAACATGTCTTAATATTTATAAGTCCTTAAGTTTTGTCAAGGGAGCTCATGTCTCAATATTGATTAGTTCATAAGCAAGGGGGCTCATGTCTTGATATGGATAAAACCTTAAGCAAGGGAGCTCATGTCTTAATATTCATTAGTCTCTTAAGCGAGAGGGCTAATGTCTTAATATTCATTAGTCCTTAAGAAAGGGGGCTCATGTCTTAATATTCATTATTTCTTAAGAAAGGGAGCTCGTGTCTTAATATTCATTAGTCCTTGAAAAAGGGAGCTAAAGTTTGAATAATCATTAGTCCTTAAGCAAGGGAGTTCATGTCTTAATATTGATAAGTCTTAAGAAAGGGAGCTCATGTCTTCATGTTCATTAGACCTTTAGCAAGGGAGCTCATGTCTTAATATTGATAGGTCCATAAGAAAGGGAACTCATGTCTTAATATTGATTAGTCCTTAAAAAAAGGGAGCTAATGTCTTAATATTCACGAGTCCTTTAAAAAGGGAGCTCATGTCTTAATATTCATTAGTCCTTAAGCAAGGAAGCTCATGTCTTAATATTCATTAGTCCTTCAGAAAGGGAGCTCATGTCTTAATATTGATTAGTCCTTAAGCAAGGGAGCTCATGTCTTAATATTGATAAGTCCTTAAGCAAGGGAGCTCATGTCTTCATATTCATTAGTCCTTAAGCAAGGGAGCTCATGTCTTAATATTGATTAGGCCTTAAGAAAGGGAGCTCATGTCCTAATATTGATTAGTCCTTAAGCAAGGAGCTCATGTCGTAATATTGATTAAGTCCTAAAGCAAGGGAGCTCATGTCTTAATATTGATAAGTCCTTAAAAAAGGAAGCTCATGTCTTAATATTGATTAGTCCTTAAGCAAGGGAGCTCATGTCTTAATATTGATAAGTCCTTAAAAAAGGAAGCTCATGTCTTAATATTCATTAGTCCTTAAGCAAGGGAGCTCATGTCTTAATATTGATTATTCCTTAAGCAAGGGAGTTTATTTCTTAATATTCATTAGTCCTTAAAAAATGGAGCTCATGTCTTCATATTCATTAGTCCTTAAGCAAGGGAGTTCATGTCTTAATATTGATAAGTCCTTAAGAAAGGGAGCTCATGTCTTCATATTCATTAGTCCTTAAGCAAGGGAGCTCATGTTTTAATATTGATAAGTCCTTAAGAAAGGGAGCTTATGTCTAAATATTCATTAGTCCTTAAGCAAGGGAGCTCATGTCTTAAAATTCATAGGTCCTTAAGCAAGAAAGCTCATGTCCTAATATGCATTAGTCCTTAAACAAGAGAGCTCATGTCTTAATATTGATTTATCCTTTTTAAGCAAGGGAGCTCATGTCTTAATATTGATTAGTCCTTAAGCAAGGGAGATCATGTCTAAATATTGATTAGTCCTTAAGCAATGGAGCTCATGTCTTAATATTGATTAGTTTTTAAACAAGGGAGCTCATGTCTTAATATCCATAAGTCCTTAAGAAAGGGAGCTCATGTCTTAATATCGATTAGCCCTTAAGCAAGGCAGCTCATGTCTTAATACTGATAATCCATTAGCAAGGGAGCTCATGTCTTAATATTGATTTGTCCTTAGGCAAGGGAGCTCATGTCTTAATATTGATTAGTCTTTAAGCAAGGGAGCTCGTGTCTTAATATTGATTAGTCTTTAAGAAAGGGAGCTCATGTCTTAATATTGATTAGTCCTTAAGCAAGGGAGCTCATGTCTTAACATCGATTTTGCCTTAAACAAGGGAGCCCATGTCTTTATATTCTTTAGTCCTTAAGCAGGGGAGATCATGTCTTAACATTCATTAGTCGTTAAACAAGAAAGCTCATGTCTTAATATTGATAAGTCCTTAAGCAGGGGAGCTCTTGTTTTAATACTGATTAATCCTAAAGCAAGGGAGCTTATGTCTTTACATTCACTAGTGTTCAAGCGAGGAAGCTTATGTCTTAATATTGATCAGTCTAATTCTTTCTTTTACCGAATAGAGAACAGTCCACATTATACACAACCATTCTGTATTTCTTGCCAATCAATGTATTGCTTTGATTACCAAATGTGTGTTGTATTTGACTTGTGTGCATTCCGTCAACATTGTATTGTCGTGTTCTGAATTTTATTTTTTAAGTTTTACTTGTATCATTTATTTTTTCCTTGCAAGCTACATTATTACTTTCACTTAACCATCAAAAGAATTATTGATGTTTTGTTTGCATAATTCTAGTTTTATTATTTCAAAGCAGAATAAATGATTTTTGTGGTGTGTGTTGCGTTTCGGACGGTGCATGTTAAAGGTAATGTGTATATTTAATTTGTATAGCTCTGTTGTTTTTATTTTTATAATTTTCATATTCCAATCAACGTAAGCTGAATTTTTTGTACAGAGTCCATTTGTATAAATGTTTTTCTTTCTATTTCTTGTTTAACATATCAAATTTGAGTAGTTTATGACGCTTTAATACTCAAAACTTCATTTTCTATTAGTAACAGTTAAAGGTACATTATGCCTCAAAAGTCATTTTTTTAAATAAATAATGTATGAATAATGGATTTAGAGAATGTTAGATGTTTAACAACCGAGGGACGTATCTCTGAAAGTGACGTAACGTGTTGTAAAGGCAGCAACATGTAGACAAAGTACTATTTTGACTACCATACAAAATACAAGTTCATTATAATTATACCATTTGTCGAATGAGCTAAAGAAGCAAACGATAGGCCACTTATATGGTAAATGAGAAATTTTTGGAAAACTTATCAGGTACCGAAAAAATACAGTTGTGGAAAGGTACTTCTGAGGCATGATGGGCCTTTAATAGCAATATCGTTTTATTTTTTTCTGAAGAAGTAATACGCTGTAACATTTGCGTTTAATATTTGATTTCCTCTACGCAAAAATTCATCATATATCTACTTATTCATTTATTTCAGACTGATTCAAATCTGCAAGTTCTTCATATATCACCGTATATTTACCCACAAGAAAACAATATTCTATTGTATATCACTATGGCTGCTAGCAATAACATTGGACCTTCCAAACTGGTTGGGTTGGGGTGGACATACATTTGGCTTAAAGGTAAGTTAAATTTAGATCGCTTTGTAAAATACTGGCAACATGTAAGAATCCCTTGCCAGTGTTTTAGAGTCCATCTAAGTATGTATGTTTGTTTGATAAACCTATGCGGTGTAATTTTTCATTTTTTTAAATATGAACTATCACGACTTATTTTCATATTTGCCTTTTTTTGTGGTGAAATGAATTTCAGGTTATTTCAGTACAATCGTAGTTTGTGACATAATATTTTAAATATAATCCTAATGTTGCTTCACATCGTTATTCTTCCATATAGTGTCAACAAATATTTATTACGCTTGTGCATGCAAGAAATATTATATTAAAAGTATATAGAAATTTCATATTTCTTTCAGTACAAATGATCTGATTTCGTACAGTTGTGTGTATTTTATTTTAAATATTTTCTCTGGATAGCCACCATTACCCCTTATGAAAATGCAATGATCACGTGATTCTAGTTATGATTTAATCGTTGCAGGAAATGGGCTGCACGTTTGATAGAATAGCCAACCATTCTTACACGATATTTTTGGCAACAATGTCAATAGCGGTGCCCATGGTAATTGTTCTAACGTCATATTTGATAATAATACTGTATGTGCGGCATTGTCGGATGGAATTAAAACAAATAGGTGAGTTGAAAGTTACAAGATCCTGATAACAAGTAGACATTTCTATTTGAAAGGCCTCTATTATTTAATACGGATGATACTTTTCATTAACATGTTTCTAAAACAGTAAAATAACCCGAGAACAATGAAAACGATTAATGCAGACTCGGTTCCATTGAATTTTTTTCATGATAGGGAATGAAAGCTGAAGTATTTGTATAAATAATCCGTAAGGCATACATGCCTATGAAGGATGCAAATGTAAATGTGCAACCTGACCGGAACTTGAACCCAGGACTCATGGATATATGAATTTCGACCACAAGTCATAAGTTAACAGGTGTTTTTGTAAAATACATGACATAAATCACATTTAATCGAAAACATCCATTTTTATAAACTTCTTTGAGTGGTTAGACTAAAAGAGCCGTATATTTATTCAATTTTGCAACGGAAGTTACATTTGGCACTTCTCAGAACATTCTGTTTTTGATTAATGTTTTTGTTTCCTATAATAAAATGGGTAAACAGGATATGTTAAAATCCAACTTACTGCATAAATTTTCTTCGAAATGAATTTAATTGTGCTTAATGAATTCAAGTTTCTGGTAAATTACATTATTTCCAACTTCTTTTACGCCTTACTATCTTACATGTGAAGTTTTTTTTGAATTTTACAATTAATATTACTTAACGTGTCGGATTTAACAAAATGCCATAATGTATTAAAATGTGAAATCTTGGCAAACAATGGTAACGCATACGTCGGTGATATTAATCTTAACGAGAATAATGATAGTAAAAGAATAATTATTGCACACATTATACAAGAAAATGTATTTTGTTGCTTGAAGCACGAACCTAGGTTTAAGATGTCATTTATTCAATAAATCTTAGAACAAATAAACTTATTTTCATCATTATCTTCAGTTGCCTAAATATTCAAGAACAAATAAACCGATTTTTATAATTATCAATACCACAATAATAGCCTTAATTAATGTTCAATGTATTTTTGACATATATTTCTGTTTTAATGATATTGTGTAAATTATTCAAATATATACCGAATACTGCTGAAACAAACAAACAAAAAAAAAAAAAAAAAAAAAAACAAAACAAACAAAAAAAAAAAAACAACCCCCCCCACCACCCCCCTCCCCCCCAAAAAAAACAAAAAAACAAAAAAAAAACAACAACAACAACAACAAAAAACAATGTAGAGGATGTGATAGATGTTGTACTTACTATGTGTAAGATTATTCGTACATAAGATTAAAAGATTCTTTTTTTTTACTTTATTTTTTTTATCCGAATACTTTCGGAAAAGCGCAAAAGTCGTTTTCATGTATATATAAATGGAGTTAAGATTAATAAACATGTTTAAGATATCTCAATTTATAAATGTTTTATAAATTATCTTATAATTTCTTCTACAAAGTGTTTTTTTAAACTATGCATTCTTTTCCATTCCGATGACTAAACTTGACATTTTGTATTAACTTTTTAGGGGCGGTAATTTTTTTAAATTTCTATTTTGGAAAGTACTGGGTTGGACATTTGATTTCACATTTTTGATAAGGAATTATGCTTACTAAAGTAAAAACATTTCGTTTTAAAATTATTTGAATTACCCTTTTCAGGCAGCATGTCAAAGAAGAGGTTAAAAGACGAAATACAGTTTGCAGTGACGCTTTTTGTGTCATTCATCGCATTTGTCATCAGCTGGTCACCGTATATGATCGCCATCATCTTCGATTACAAAGACCTTTGGCCTAAACAGGTCTACGTAGCAGGAACGCTTCTTGGACACAGCAACAGTTGTTTTAATCCAATCATATATGCTCTAGCGTGTGTGAGGTTCCGCAAGGGATATTATGTGTTTATTCATAAACTTTTCTGTCTGAAAATTACTAAAGATAGTTACATAAATGATTCTAAGAATGGAACTACATTAAAGTTTACAAGTAAAAGTAAAAGCCCAGTGTCAACACCTATATTGGACAGATCTGTCAGAATACAGGATGCAAGAATCGTAAAACATAATATAAGATCGTGGTAGACATACAAATATAATTGTTTTTATTGTTAAACGTAAAAAGATTAACAACATATTTTTTCTAGGAAGTAAAGGCTGCATTGAGGACAAAAAATCATGGTCACGAGAAGTTGTAAATGGTCTAATGATATATTTGACGACAAATTCAAAGTCTTTGCTCTTTATATTTGCCCGTGAGAACGTTTCTAAAAATAAGTTATTATTAAGTTTATTTATGACTTAATGCATAAAGACATCGAATGATGGCTGAAATATTTTGCATATGTTTTTGTTTGTATACTTTTCATATGCTTTCAGTCGCCTTTGCAATAATTCATAATTAACATTCTTACAATTTCGCAGACAACTTCGAACAAAAAATATCCTTCTCCTGACGATCTAGTATAAAGTTTTACCACTCTGTTGTCCATTTGTTCAATATCTAAATTTTGTCTTTTTTCACTTTTTCAACACTTAATAATCAATGTATATGAAACATAAATGATATCATAATTGCAATTTCAAGTGCAATTATAATCTACTATAATTCGATTTACGTTAATTCTTATGCATCGCATCTACATTTTAAGAATGTTGATCATAAAGTTTCAGAATTTTCACAATAATATTTTTTTTTCATTGATTTTTCGGCGGACTCTTCATATCAACCAAACTGGATCTCGCTTATCCTCTGAAATATCACGGGTGAGACATATGTACAGGGTAGATATCGTGACGCAAACACGGACATGATATTACTTTTCAGAAAATTTCTGATATGAAAAAAAAAACATGAATATATTTCTTTTAATTTATCACTTTTATTATGATAAAATCACCATTTTTATTTTAATGCTATGTATTGGTTAGAACCATCTTAAAGTATTTTTCTTTTCTTAAGGTGACATTATGCTCATTTTTCATTGCCAAGTAAGGCTAAACTGTATATACGAGTACAAGTATTTCAAAAGATTCATTATTTAAAAACTGTTTACCAGTAGTTGATATTGACAAAAGTTAAGGAATAAATATAAATCTGTCTGAAATAAAAAAAAAATATAAAAACTATTGCACTACACTTTTTTATAATTTGAACGTTATGATTAAATTCCGATGTATATTTTTTAAAAGCCACGTGAGTAATGGGACTTTCATGCGAAATTGGTTATGCAACGTTATGAAATTATGGCAAAATCTTACTTTGCGGTTCTCTTCACATGTTTACTCACTATAAACACTTGGATTGGCATAATGTCGAAGAATATGAGAGCTATTGTAGTCGCCCCGGCGTCGGCGTCGGCGTCGGCGTCAGCGTCCGCGTCGGCGTCTGCGTTGGTTAAAGTTTTTTGTAAAGTTAAATATCTCAATTATTGCTTGAGATATTCAATTGAAACTTACAATACTTATTAATAGTAACAAGATACATCAGATTGACAAGTTGGATAACTCTGCCTACAATATTGACAGAATTATGCCCATTTTTAACTTAGAAATTTTGGTTAAAGTTTGTTATAAAGAAAAATATCTCAATTATTGCTTGAGATATTCAATTGAAACATACAATACTTATTTATAGTAACAAGATACATCAGATTGACAAGTTGGATAACTCTGCCTACAATATTGACAGAATTGTGCCCCTTTTTAACTTAGAAATTTTGGTTAAAGTTTGTTATAAAGTCAAATATCTCAATTATTGCTTGAGATATTCAATTGAAACATACCATACTTATTTATAGTAACTATGTACATCAGAATGACAAGTTGGATAACTCTGCCTACAATATTGACATAATTATGCCCCTTTTTAACTTAGAAATTTTGGTTAAAGTTTTTTGTAAAGTCAAATATCTCAATTATTGCTTGAGATATTCAATTGAAACTTACAATACGTATTTATAGTAACAGTGTACATCAGATTGACAAGTTGGATAACTCTGCCTACAATATTGAAAGAATAATGCCCCTTTGGAACTTAGAAATTTTGGTTAAAGTTTTTTTTGTAAAGTCAAATATCTCAATTATTGCTTGAGATATTCAATTGAAATTTAAAATACTTTTTTTATAGTTACAATGTACATCAGTTTGCAAAATTGCATATCTCTGCCTGCAATATTTGCAGAATTATTTGCCCCTTTGAAACTTAGAAATTATGGTTAAAGGTTACAGGTCTTCAAAAATATTTACTTGAAACTTCACACAATCATGCACTTAGGGTCATAATTGGAGGGTCATAATTGTATGTCACTGACCAAGTTCCATAACTCTATCTTGCATTAAGGCTGATTCATATCCCCTTTTTCTACTTAGTCTCTTGGTTAATGTTTACATGCAAGTTATACATATCTCAATAACTATTAAAGATATTTATTTAAAATTTCACATATGTATTTAGGGTCATAATTGTAGGTCACTGACAAAGATCCATTATTCTATCTTGCATTTAGGCTGATTTTTCTCCCCTTTTTCAACATAGAAATTCATGGTAAAGTTTTGCTTGTAAGAAGTTATCTCAATAACTACTGAAGGGTTTGTGCCTTTTTTGGGACAAATTTATGCATTCATAATGATAAAGCAGTGATTTACTTGATAAAACATCTTAATAACAAGCCTTTGTACCTTTTCTGTCAAATTTATGTATTCATAGGTAATTAGTATTATTATACTCAATAAAACACCCTTGTGACATTACCTTCCAAATAGTCAAGCCAATACTGTATAATTAGACTCTCTCTAAGGCCTATTACATGTATTTATAAAAAAAATTAGCCCTTTTGTGAACTTAAAAAATTTAACATTATCAAGGCTCTTTTACTATCAAGCACTTAGAATAGTCGAGCGTGCTGTCCTACTGACAGCTCTTGTTTTATGACGTAGTTAAACAGACTTCATGCTACCGGTGCACTTGTAAAAAATGTTATTTATATGGAAAGTCATTGCAGTTTTAATAGCAAAAATATCATTTGCGCATTCCTGTATTTATATCTATAAAACTAACTTAAAAACAACACAAAAACGTGTGTTTCATTAGTTTACTGTTCCTCTTTAATCACCCCAAGGGATTTCTGTTTTAGAATATTTTACTCCCAATTACAGGTGTATATTACAGTATGTGGCTGGATTCAAAAATCCCCTTCACTTCATTTTGGTGTTGTTGTGATTTTCTGGTCCTTTAATATCATTGAATATATTTTATTTCTGTATGATGAATATTAAATATCAATATGACACTTTACACAGGCTCCCTAAAAAGACTGAATGAAACTGATTTTTTAATTTTCACAAACTATTTTATATGCACTAATGGCTTTCCATAGATTATTTTTCCCCGCCAAAATGATGTCAAAAGGTAAAGTGACATGTAATGGAGGTTGAATGACGTCAGCACCTGTCATTTTTTATTTTTTTTTGGAAAAAAGTGTTTTGTAGATGACCAATTTATGCAATGGAGGAATATGATAGTAAATAAAAATAAGGTAAGATGTGTGAAATATTTCATTAAAAAACTCATGAAAATGTTTAAAACTTTAAAATAGCAAATATTATTGGGAGCATGTCAATATAAACACTCGGTAGGTGGTTTTGACAATAATATCGCCAGATATGTGAATATGCCGGTAACGTTGAACCACCGGTATCATGAGTTCGAGTATACATTGAATTCTGCATGCATTTAAATCAATTTTCTTTAAAATAAATCGTTGTTTTTTACAAGTAATATCTAGTTAACACTAATAAATAAATCCTACATTCATCACTTTGAAGTATTATGTTTCAATATAATTTATTATATGACTAACGTTCTACTATAGCCCCTCACCGCTGTGGGTTCGAATCCCAACAAGGACTTTGGATTCTTTCATGTGAGGAAGCTATCCAGCTAGCTTACGGAACGTCTGTGGTTCTACTCGGGTGTCCGTTCGTGCCTGAAATAATACACGGAAGGGCACCTGAGGTCTTCCTCCCCCAGTAAAGCTGGAACGTCGCAATGCGACCTATACTGTGTCGGTGTGACGTAAAACCCATAACAAACCAAAAAAATCTATTACATACCAACCCACTTTAAATAACAATACAGCTCATAGATTAAAATGATTATGATATTCATGAGACTGTGTTCACTTAGCATGGATCCTGGTCAGACTGCGCGGATGCTGGTCGCAAACCCATTATGTTAGTGATGTATCATTTGGATACTCATATGACATATCTCTTTATCTGATGCATCTCTATATAATGCTCACAAATCAGTGAAATAAACAAACTGTTCCCTGTTAATACCAGCTCTACCATTAAATGTCCTAAAAAAACTAAAGGACTAAATGCTAAACATTATTTGTAAATGTTTATGTCATAAATCACGCATTATGTTCAAATTACTATAACTATTGTCTGATATATATTCATCAGTGTATAGACTTCAAACATGATTTGTTAAAGTACTTTCTGTTATACACCTTTAATTGTATAGACGTAACGCATGATGTTAAATTTGGTATAATATATGTTAGTGTACAGACGCAACGCATGATGTAACTTGAAATTATATGCAATTTTAACCCGTTTAGCCCGTTTAGAGGGAAAAGCGTTGCGATCCGTTTTGTGTCGCCTTGTAAAAGTCGACAAACAGGCGTCACCTTAGGCTTTTACGGGCATTTCTCAGTCATTTTAGGTCGGATTGACTCTAAACGTAGTATGCAGGCTTCTTCAATGACCCCTGATAATCTGCACTTCTTATTTTTTAAAATTATTGTCCTTTGCTAATTTTCATATATTTTGTTTGTCCGGGCCATTTCTCCAACACTTTAAAAGCTATTGACTTGAAATTTCATAGGATGATGGATCTTATTGTGAAGAAATGCAGTGCACAAAAACCGGTATTTTTATTTTTTTATAACATAACAGTTTTATTAATCCTGACGTGAAATTGTTACAATCAGTTCAAATGCTAGTAAAATAAAGGCACATGGATATTGTTAGAGCAGTGTTTATAAAAATAACCTAGTATATGTAAGAAGAAAATGCCTACCTGACAGCTATACTGTTAACAAGGCGCGGAGTTCTGTGTTTATTTATATTATTATCATTTTTGTCATTCTTGGCTCACTTGGCAGCACAATAAAAGTTCTGGATTCTTGAAAAACCGATGAGATTTGCATTCACAATTTTCAAATCGTACACACATCTCTGAAATTGGTTGCTGTTTCGTCATATCAAGAACCTCAGTTGTGTTCCTTTAAGATAACTTTTAATATTGATTGGCTATCCAGGTAAGCCTGTTAGGTGGACAAAAAAAAACAAAAACAACAAATATAACAAACAAATAACATTTGCACCGAAACATTAATATTTATTTGCTTTCCTGGAAAACCGGTTTGGAGGAACTTCAGCCGAGGTAACACCAAACTTTTACTTAATTTAGCGTGAAAAATAAACAGATAAATATCATTTGTAACGAAACATAAATTTGAGAAGCAATAGGAATAAAATGAAAAACATCAAATGATATCAGTAAAATCCATCGGCGTGACCAATTGACGAATAATATGCTTTTGATGATTTGATTGATATATGGTTATCTATTCAATATTTTACTTTCATCTTCTTGGTAAAGTATTTGGACTTTTTATCAAAACTGCCATTTTAGACTTTCACATTTACATTAACAGATTTGAATAAATTACATATAATGCACTGCGCTGAAAGTTTAAATAACAAATAAGCACAATTAATGCCGTTTAAAATGCACTTCAATTTCAACACAGTAAGTAATTTGCAAATATTTGTGATGTCTTATTTTACATTTGCAAGATCAACACAATGCACAATTATAGTTATAAATTTACTGGAAATTAAGTTTAAAATTTATGAAATATTTAGCATATGTACTTTTAAAGCTATATAATTTCTCATCTTATCCCAAGGTCTTTACCTGCAAACAATATCATCTACCAATGATATTTCAACACGCCAATTTGCTTTGAT
Source organism: Ruditapes philippinarum (assembly GCF_026571515.1). Taxonomy (NCBI): domain Eukaryota; kingdom Metazoa; phylum Mollusca; class Bivalvia; order Venerida; family Veneridae; genus Ruditapes; species Ruditapes philippinarum. Next base: position 145,722 of record NW_026856367.1, read on the forward strand.
ATTACATCGTTAAAGTTGGCGTATACTTCGGTAACGTTTTGTTATCTCAACTTTTGTAACGGCAAAGATTTCAATTTCTATCTCGTAGAAAAATACAACACATTATAAGCGTACTTTCTTTGACAGAACAAAGTTAAAAAAAAATAATTTAATAATTATAAATGCTATTGCTTTGATGATATGCATTACAAAGTTGAATTTCAATAAAGAAGTTATACAATAATTTTATCTTATTTTCATTGAAAATGTAGTTAAATCATTATCCATAACGAAAGCCAATAATGTCAAACTTAGAAATCCTACATGCTTTGCTAGCCTGCTCATGTTCGGAAGTGATTATTGCAAGATTATTACCGCAAAACACCCTCCCCCCTGCACCGGTTTAAGCATTATTCAGTTTTGTTTGCAAATGTATATTTTATGTGTATTAAATTTAGAGGTTGGAATCTCCTATATTTCATAATGATGTTTGTATGTTTGAATTTTCTACTGTTGCTTTTCTTGAAAATCTATAAACTACTTACGATAAAAATACATTTAGTTATGCTTTGTTTGTTTTGGGTTTTACGTCACATCGACACAGTATAGATCATATCGCGACGTTCAAGCTTTACTGGTGGAGGAAGACCTCAGGTGCCCTTCCGTGCATTATTTCAGGAAAGAACGTGTACCTGAGAAGAACCACCGACGTTCCGTAAGCTAGCTGGATAGCTTCCTCACATGAAAGAATCAAAAGTCCTTGTCGGGATTCGAACTGACAGAGGTGAGGAGCAAATAATTTGAAGTGTTTACGTTTTCTTAATGTGCACGCACTAATGTCCATATAATGTTTTTAAATGTTTATTGTAGAATACATAAAATAACTTAAAGTTCTTCAAGCGCAAATTGTCAGTTTAACGTGCAATGCAATGCAGTAGAAATTCACTGTCACCACCGATACTAATTTTGTATTGAAATCGGCATAAAGTAATTGTAACAGTGATTTATATATTAATCACGATAATTATTCACTTGACAAACTACCGCTTTAAATTACAAAAAGTAAATTATATAAATGATGGTTTTAATTTCTCCTTATCAAGATTTAGATTCTGTACCATCATTTTTTTCCTTACTTCATTTCGTAACAGCAATTAATCTTAAACGATTTTAATACCAACCAACATATTTTAAGTGATAACATTCATATCCAAAGGTTATTTACGTCTTTATCAAGCTCATAAATCAGTGAAATGATCAATGGAAATATAATAATTATGCTGATCTTGTCTATTTAGGCATGATCTATAGTCGAAGTCACTTAAATTGTTAATGTGATGACAATTAAATTGTTCATCTAAATATCTTAATATCTTTAACGCACACAATAAAATTTTATATGTGTTAGAACGAACGCAACCCCACACGACTGAGAGCATTGGACCACCAGCAAGGAACCCATCACGACACAAAGACAAATGAATACTAGTGCACTTGTACTCAGATGTCGAACTATCTTGGACGACCTATAATTTATATTACAATTGTCGCAAATTAAAACAAATACATCTTTCTTTGCACATGTTAATAACATTAAAAGTATCACACGTTTAACATTAAATTTAACATTAATGCAATGATGTCAATATCTTTTATCTGTTGGCCGCGAACACTATAGGTGGTATTTTAGTCTAGAATTTTTATAACAGACATCATGCAATGCTAAAATGACTTGGACAGTGCCATTTGGTACTGCAGTGCTTAATTATTCACTTTATTTGTAATGATAAAAAGGCTTACCTTTAATGGTATACATTAACATTAAAATACTCTTTTCTATTGAAGTGTAAGTGCATGATGAAAGACATAGAAGAAATAGATTTTGCCAATAGTATTAAACATATTGTATGTTTAAACAGCTTCGGAATAAGTATGCATATCTAGAATATTTGCAAACTAAACTAACCCTTCTTAAGGTAGTACACCCCTAATGCACTATCACCACTTTGAAGAGTATTCAAATAGGCTAGAATGACTGTAATGTGCATTGAAACTGTGGGGGCGTGGGTTCAAACCCCAGAAGTGGCAACTTTTTTCACTCTTTTTTTTTCTTTTACACATTTTTTTTATTTATCTTTCCGATCCTTAATGGAAGAAAAAGGTGTTTCATTTTAATTATATAATCTTTTAGGTATCTATTTACTAAATAATCCCAAATTTAATAGCAAATATGATACGAGATATTTTCAAAATTTAATAAAGTTATAACTACACGGTAAAATTATTTTATATTTTGCAAGACCAACCAATAAACATTTTAGAAAATTTAAGCAAAATTTCAAAACAGCCCCTCATTGTGGAAAAATTAAGGGATATATTATATAAGGCTTTTACACAGGGAAATGGTGAAATAATTGTTAAAAAAGTGGTGCGGTAGGGTTACATTCTATACATATTAAAACATTTCGTTTAAAAACAATTATTTTGCTTGTTAAATGAATTACCTAAATGTCATTTTTTGTTTATTAACAATGTGCAATAAGAAAACATTTTTCATAATGATGATACTATAGATTATTTAGTGTTTCCTCATATATGAAAAAAAAATCTTCTAATGGCAAAGTTCTAGTTCAGAAAAATGTCCTCATAACCCACACGGTATATTTTGTTTAAATTTTGCACACAGGTGACATTTAAGGCATATAAGTGTCCTTTGTTGTCAAGATTACAGTTCCTTATAATGCCCATTAGGGGTGTTCTACAGCATAAATGAAGAGTCCAGTCAAAAATGGATATAAAGTTAAGCACAAACTGGCATTTTTTAAATATCACAAACCCATTACAATGACCAAAGTTAAGTCTCCCACTGAACTTTTCCATTCTATAGTTGAGTTTTTGCCATATAGTGGGATACACCATTGGATTCTACCCTCATATAATTAAAATTCTTGTAATTTTCACGCTAATATATTCACATACCAACAAGTGGCTGGATAAGACAGCCCAAATTTATTGCAAACAACATGAATTTTTCACTAATAATTGCTTATTTATTTAATATTTTGATTTTTTATCTTATAATTTATTTCACTTATTATTGCGATATTTAATAAGTACATGTTAAACAGCAAGTTAAGAGGAAACATTATATGAAGTGAATAAAGTCTGTATTTATATGTGCAATTTCATTAGGTTAAGTGTACTATAACAAAACAAACAAACATTAAATACGAATAATAAATTTTCTGCACTTAGTTAGCATTTATTGTGCATTCAATATAAAATACAGTGTTTTATATGTGATATTTGTATTATAAAGAAAATAAACTTCTGTATTTGTACATCATAGTTTTATCAGTCATGCACTAATAAAAGGCTGAAAGATATTCTTTTACACAGGTCCTTAAAATACTCATGTGACGCACTAAATATAACTCTTTTAAAATAAATGAACCAAACATTTAATAAAATGTAAAATGATTAGAAAGTATTATATTGACTGTAAAATCCTAACCCAAACTTTGTCCTATCTATTTTTAAAGTACTGTCCCTTATCAACAAAGCGTTTAAAGTAATTAAAGAAAACAGAATGATGCTGGTCTTGAATTTTCTTCTTGTGAATGGCAAAGTGCATTTTCCAGAGAGAGGTTTAGCATGAGAGTTGTGAATAAGATGAATGTTTGTTTCGCGCTTAAAAGTAAGCGTTTATCTAAACATTTATGCAATATTATATTTTTTCTGACATAATTACCGAATATGCTTTGGATTCCGTTTTACATTGCACCAACAAAATATTGGTCAAATGCTGACTGGCCAGCTTTACGTGTCAAGAAAGACCCCAGGTACCCAATCCGTACATTATTTCAGACAAAAACGAGTTGTGTATAACTACCGTCGTTCCGTAAGCTAGCTTAATAGTTTCCTTACATGAAATAATCCAAAGTCATCGCCGGGATTTAAACCCACAGCGGTGAGGGGCAAGCGGTTTTAAGTCAAAGATCTTGATCATTTTTAAATACCTATTTCCTACATATTTTTTTTGAAGATAGCTTTCTCAAATATAGAATCCGGCGACAAACAACCATTTATCGGAGGGGCAGGGTATGACATGACACATACCACCCACGCATTCCACTGTATCTGCGCAAGCATCAGCAAGCTTTTACAAAAATAATTACATGTAGGGCGAATCTAAATAACCGGAACGTTAAAAAGTATGTACGTACCTCAGTACTTCGGTAAATTATATAAAAACAGATATTGCAAATCACATGTTTTAGCACGGTTGAATTTATTTTATTAACAAATTTGCACGCTCCAGCCAACCGTACTTAATGGATAAGCATTGAGTGCACTACTGTTGCCGGGGTATGTTTTCGATTTCACACATATTTGCAATATTTCCAGTTTGTTATCAAATGTAAAATTATAGCTCTCACGTCTTATTGTAACATATTATATTTTCATTTAAAAGAATAACACATATGTAACAACAATTACTGCGTAAGGAATTCAATAAATGATAATTTACTAAGGTGCCATAGATCTTATATCAACATATAAATTGCTGCGCATCTTCAAACATATTTTAAGAAAAGATAAAAACATTAAACAAATATTACTGTTTATGTAATATCTCTTGTGTAAAATAAATAATTCTACTTTAGAAAAAGTGGATACATTATATTTATTATTCATTATCAATTTATTATAATCAAAGAAAAGATGTTCACCACGGCACGATACTTACTTATGTTGTTGTTTAGGGAACTGCCCTTTTCCAGATTTTTTTTTTACTTTAAATTGATGATTTCGTTTAAAAAATAAATTGTTCCAAAATAATCTGTTTGTGAATGCACACTGTTTTTATAGTTGTTAATGTATTTGTTGAAATGGTTTTTTCTTATGAATGAAGAGAAGTGGCACTGAACGTTTTCTGAAAGTCTTCATATTTCTTGATTTCTCACAATTTTCCATTTGTTGCCGAAGGATATAGTGACATTATACATTCTATATCAGTCTTTACAATATAATGGGATATCAAAACATTACAATAGACAAACGAAATCGTCAATTCAATGTGTATTCAAGATCATACTTATAACAACCAGGTAGGCATAGAGTGGATGTGGACAAAAGAAATAAGTTTATGATCATTGTAATTTATTGGTGTCCTGAAGACCACAACAATAAAATGTAAATACTTTAAGTAAATGGTTTGTAAAAGGGACAGTATGTATATATCAATTTCATTTACATAATAAGAAATGGACTTTTAAGTCACCTTATTTTTACCGGTAGAAACCGGCGACTATATTTGTGACAGTTTATATCATAACTATGGTAGGAGAAGCCCCTAAAATCTGAAAATAAAACGTATCAATTAATAAGAAAATAAGACCACAATTATTTTTCAGTAATCTCAAAAATTCAAAGATATGATAACTTTGCTCAATGAAATGAAATATAAACATATTGACATCTTAAAAAGCACCATTACAAATTTCATAAAATGAAACAATAATGTATCCCTAAGGATCAGTAATTAAATTTTAGGATACTTTTACTTTTTTCTATGTGTAAAGCGTTGCTATTTCAAAATATATGATTATACAGTTGAGACTGTCATATGTGACTTTCCAAGTGATTTTCAGAAAAAGGTCACATTTGACATGGAGTCTCTAAATACAGTCTCAAAGAAAATTAAATGTAAATACCATCTATCTGTCTATATACCATTGTGACTTAGCATACATAATTGTGTGAAGGAATAATGTCTAATCAATTGCAAATCAACTTAGGTATTCTTAAAATTTTTGATGTAAATAAAATAAGAATCCATGTAAAACAAATGTATTTGTATATATATCATATAAAATTTACTTTTATTTTTTTTTGTATTAAGATTACAATTGAATCTTTATGGTATAAATAAACTGGAATTTGATATTTTGGTGTGTGGGTGTATATTTTCTCATTTCTTTAACAATTTATTTGCACACTTGTATCTTTATCTGATCCCTAGTAGGGGAAAGTATAACTTACTATATATATACATATAACAATATATTTATCATGAATGATATTAGAAATGGCACTTTTAAATTATTTGGTTGTTTATATTTTATGAGACATATCATATATAAACAAATCCTCCCTGTTATTTTGTAAGAATCACATGACTGAAGTATATAATGGTAATCGTTGATTTCGTTATATTCCGTCGGTTTCCACCTCTCAGATTTCCAAAACAGTATGACGGTAGGGGTTCGGAATCGTATAAGATACTTAGAAAAAAAAATTTTTGTTAATAGTTTAACGCACTGAAAGGCAATTAAACACTAATTATATCGTATTAAACGATGGGATTTCAACTAAATCATATATTTTTTTCGATAGCGCATAATAATGATGGACACTTTTACAGTAAAATTGCATTGTTTCATTCATAAATAAAACATTTATATTTTCATAGTCACTTTGCAAATATTGGATGATCGGTAATTATTAAACCCATACGGATTTCAATCTATGGTTCATCAGTTTATGTATAAGGTAAAATTACAAGTAGAATTACCAGCATATCACTTGCCTTACAAGCCTCGGTGGCAAACATTACTCAACATATTGTTCCCCTTTTCTTTGTATTTGAACTATTAAACTGATATTTTCTTATGATCTTTATGATAAAACAATTATATTTCTATCCGGCTACTTGATGAATCCCTACCATATATACAGACTGTGTACAGTCCCTACCATATATACAGACTGTGTACAGTATGTTTTCCTTTACATGACTTTCCTTTCTGAAGGTTAATGTTTTGGCGCCCCAAAATGTTTAAGGGAATAATTTTCACTATGTCGTTAACTTACACTCTAAATATTAATATCCACTTAATATATTTGTAATGCATAACGGTTCTACAAATGCAATTTGAAAACAATTAAATGCATTTATCTATTTAAGTTCATCTTGACAATTTTTCTTATAAAAGGTAAAATGTGGAATAAATAGTTACATCCTTATCTTCAATCGCAATTACTCGGCCCTTTCCGCCAGTCTTCGGATAAGGACCTCGAACACAATAGTATTAATACACAGAACGGATACGGTATTCTGGTCTAACCTACGCTAAGAAACTAAACATGTAAACAAATAGAAATTTAATGCTGGGAGTTGTTGACACGTTTATTTCCAATATATGCAGTAAAAGTCCACATAAAATAAGTGAATTCATAGGTACAAAAGCAAACAATACATTATTATATATTTACTTATATGGCTGTGGAGACCGAAAAGTAAAAAAAAACAACAAAATGTTGACATTTGATCGGATTTATTTTGAATTGAACATTAGAGGGCAAATCTAAAGAGACATATTTTCAAGCATAAGAGTACTGGAACAGACATTAGAAACCAAAAATATACATTCGTTTTACATTATCTCTGTTTCTGTTTACATCTGTAAACCACGTGGTAGAACTACTTTCAATCCGTATTGTTTCCGAGGTTAATATTATAGATTATAGCCAAGGCAGTTCCGAATGCCCTTATTTTGTTTGAGTCTGTTTAATACGAAAGACTATGAAAAAAAGCAACAGCACTCACGACCCTAGCACCAGCTTAAACGGTATCCGATGCTCAATAATTGTCCTGTATGACCAAAAACATGTTGCATCATTGCATTTATGATCCTCATAGTGACGTCATTAGTACAATCGCGATACAACGAATACTTTCGTTAATTAACATGAGTATATCATACGAAAATAAATTCTTTTAATCTTATCGTTAAGAATCTATATGTGCGATAAAGTGATTTGGAAGAGCATTTTATTTTAGTGCTGTCTGGTTTAGAATAAAATTTTTCTTAAGATTATGAAACGCACCCGGAGTTACATTAAGTTTACATTGATAACTTTTATATGTTGATGTTTGCATAAATATTTTGTAAGACAACAACACACAGCTTTGTTGATAATTCAATGTCTCAGTCAATAAACTTAATTACCGAGTTTTTATCAATAAACTCTTCAAAAACGTAATCAAACATAAAAAATTCATCTTCCACACTTTTTTCTAGTTATTAAAGAAGTAACAATTTATGTGTACAAATTATCTTATAAAATAAATTTCATCTAGGTTTAAATGATAGATTTATTAAACAAAACCAATCAATTTCTTTAGATAGAATAGAAATATTTATAAGATAGAACTAAAACACATTAAATTTAACGTTTAGTTATTTAAATAAATCTTGTCTAACAAGGCAACTCTTAGTTGTACAACATCTTTTTTTATCATCATAAGCATTTTGATTGATTAACAAACGCACAAACACATTTATAACCGTTTTATTATTTTTAATTGGCTTCAAATAAGATCGTTATCACAATCAGATGTTGGTGGTAAAATATTTTAAGTTGAGAACTGGCATGTAATAAATTTTATAATGCAAAACACTTCAATATTGTTAGATTATAGCAAATTATGCATTAATTTTGCATTAAGCGCAAGCATATATAGATTGTGTTTTAGTGCATATCGTGATATGTGTTTCTGTTAACAGCATTTTAATGAATGATATTTGAAATTTAATTCGTAATCATGACAATGTAATTTGCAGTGATATTTTCTGAATATACCTGAACAGTTTTGTAATAAAATACAATCACATCGCAATGGCGATGTTCATAAACTCATCGACCAAAACTTGTTAAGCACTTAAAAAAGTTAAATGTACAACTAACTCTTCTTAAGACGACATAACTTCAGATAAACTGAATTAAAAAAGAAGACAATATGTATTTTGAAATGATAAAAGTCGTTGACTTCAAACCACTTACCACTTCTTCATCTTCTACATAAAGTGTAAATGATATCTTAGAAAGCTTCGAAAATTCATTATCTTTGGTTAATTATAACGTACAGAGTTTTTTCCACAAAAGAGACATTTTACAAGGGGAATTACAGCACTTCGACATCATCTCCTTTACCGAAACGTGGCTTAGCAACAATATAGAATCTGATTCGATCTCTTTTGAAAAATTGTCCTCACCTTTCAGAAAAGACAGGATTGTTGATAATCACGGTAGAATTCTGGTATATGTCAAAAGTAATATTCCAGCCATAAGAAGGCAAGACCTTGAGATAAGTGGTGTTGAATGTGTTTGGGTAGAACTAAGGATTCAATATACAAAATTCCTCATTGGTACTTTTTATCAACCTCCAAATTCACCATCACACATGTTATCAAATATTGAACCTTCAATTGACCTTGCCTTTGATACTGACATTAAAAACATAGTTGTTACAGGAGATCTTAATCTAGATATATTAAAACCAGCACATCTAAAAAATTGTTAGATATCCCC